>NC_137228.1:3947403-4124903 GCF_949987685.1 Ammodytes marinus | reverse complement strand
CTGGTTTCATTTCAACACCACACAGCGGGCAGAGGGGAGGGGATATCATGGCGAGAGAGAGAGAGAGAGAGAGAGAGAGAGAGAGAGAGAGAGAGAGAGAGAGAGAGAGAGAGAGAGAGAGAGAGAGGTGCAGACAGACTGAGATAAAAACAGAAAATATAGAAGTGACACTTGGGTAAGTGGATTATATAAAGTGGAATGGGCTCGGTCCTCTATCTCCCCTGCTCTTTTGTTCTGGTCAAGTACTACTTAATTTAAGGCAAAACAAATACAAACTCAACCATCCTAAAATGTTTGGATTGTTTCGTTATAGGGTGGACAGACAGTATCCGCTTGGCCTGGACTTTTAAGCGCGGAATTCTCGCCAATATTTATTTGTGCTTTAGTTAGTCACACAGTATCTTGGGAGTTTTCGGACAGTTTTCAGAGCAAAATAAGTGAGCGTGATTTCTTCTCCAAACAACACTTATTATATGCCAAAGGCTCTGTTAGGACATACTTAAAGCCACAGCAGTTGAATGCAAACATCAGTAGGCTAACATTCTCACAGTCTAATTAGGACTAAACACAAAGTGGCCAATGGGAATGTCATTAGTTTTCCAGGACTGACAGACTGCCCCCCCCCTCCCCCCGCGCCACGCTTGCTTGTGGTGTGGCTTAAAATCACTGCTAGATTCATCATTTATGGAAATAATCATTACTCACAACCCAGAACCACAGCTACATGCTAATACATCAGGTAACAGTAGCACAAGTGAAAATGCGACATATAGTCACATTATTCAATCAGCTAGGAAAGTTACACTGCAAAAATCTATAGAAGGTTTGCTAGTATTATAGCCAACCGTGTCACGCTGTACGCCCGAGAAACCTGTGTGAAGCCTTTAATGGAGCAAAAGTGTGTTTTGATGCTTACGAGTTCAGTGTTTTGTTTTTAAGATAGAGAATGTTTTATCTTCTCATTCAAAAAGGCAACTCCAAACCTCTTACATACTGCAATAGGGCCTTTGAGATGGCATCTTTTTGAATTGTATTGCATTTGGGGAATGGGGAAATACCTATAGGAGTTAGACTAACAAATGAGGTATGAGCTCAGAGGACAGCACAATAAAAGTGTAACTAAACTCAGTGGCTATTTTCAATCAGGTCCCCCGTGGATAGAAAATAACAGGCGTAAAGCATCCCTAAAAGAGAAAAACAACCACTTTCATTGTTAATCTCATACAGTCAGCCTATTGAAAAGGAAGCATATTTTTTAAAAGGCTTCTGGTGCCATTACAGTTCAATCCGAGCACTTTGTGAATCACAGAGAATTATACTGAGAAGAATACACACCACTGTTGATAAATTAGATGAACCTGTTTCTATGATTTTTCCTACTAGGGATGCAGCTACATGACTCGGCCTTCCCACACACACTTGTCGTACAGTGTTCACATTACTATCATGGGTTATTGTGAAAAAAAACTTGAGGCAGTGGTGGATGATGCCATCTTTAGTAACTAGCTTCACGTCCTTGAAGGCCACCGTAGCTTCTGGTGTTATTCGAAAGCGGTGGGGTTACCCAGGGAGCATTGCTTTCTAGAGCACCACTAGATGCCGCTCAATATTCAGATATTACACAATGCACCGTTCACTAACTATAGGTTGCATATAAATAAAAAAAATTATTCTGTTTTCTTTCCACAGGACTATACGTTGACCATGTATTTCCAGCAGTATTGGAGGGACAAGCGTCTAGCCTACTTAGGAATCCCCCTCAACCTGACCCTGGATAACAGGGTGGCCGATCAGCTCTGGGTGCCCGACACCTACTTCCTCAATGACAAGAAGTCATTCGTTCACGGAGTCACCGTCAAAAACCGCATGATCCGCCTTCACCCGGACGGAACCGTTCTATACGGACTCAGGTGGGTTCTTCTTCAAAACTGCAGAAATTCATTTTTTTTTTCGGAATAGGTTTATGAGTTTTTTTTTTACCCAAACAAAATGTCAAGGTGTTAGCTGTTAAAATCACTTATTTCATGTATATTTTGGTCATGCTCTGGTCATGCTCTGTTTGCTACAAAACGTGTATTTGAAGAATGATCTTTCTCTTACTTTATTTCTTTACCTTACCATATTGTATTTTAATGTTAGGTGGGCATCTTTTTTAAGCCCCTGGGGGTTTCTTTTGCCCCACAGGTGCATTTATGTATGTCTAGGTCAGGGGTGTCGAAACTTTTTTCACTGAAGGCCACATATAAAAAAATCTATGAAGGGCTGGGCCACTTTGCAAAAATACCACATTTATCAGGACATGTAGCTGCTCTGATGTTTAGTTTCATAGTGTCTTCGTAAATTGTAATCCTTCTTCACGGCAACACTTTACTTGCACATTAAACAGATACACCCCTCCTCTTGTTAAATGCCATTGATACACCCAGTGTTTTCTGCTTTTGCGTCCAATGTTCAGCTGGGAGAAAATAGTAGCCAGCCGAGATCCAGACTCTCCAAGGGGGTTCCGGGGGTATGCCCCCCTGCAAGATTTTTTATAAGTTTTTAAAGTGAAATGCATGAATCTGGTGCACTTTGAGAGGGAAATTAAGAGGCTAAAGCTGAAGAATTGTGTATGAAAAAAAATTGAAACACTGTGTCAGATGAATTAGAAGCTATTGGAGAAAGACACATGGATTTTCCATAATAATATTAATTTAAAGTAAAATATTATGCAGGGTCCTCTGGGATGGGCTTGGTGCTCTTTTTCTTTTATGGGACATATTTCTCTGTAATATAATGAGTGCATTTAAATTATTAAAAAATTAAAAGGGCCATATTACATCATATTTTTAAAATGTGCCACGGGCCAATCAATCAGTTTTGACACCCCTGCACTAGTGGGTTAACTAAGAAATGCAAAAAAAATAAAAAACATTTTTTTATTTTTTTTCAAAGGGCCATATTACATCATATTTTTTAAAGCGGGCCGCGGCCCGTAGTCTGGACACCCCTGGTCTATGTGCATCTTTTTGCCATTTTAATCTAGTTTATCTGCACAAATAAAACTAATCTAAACCAAAAAATCCTATTCATTTGGGCCAAAGAGCTCCATTGTGGGCCAGTCCCCAACAATTCCACTATTTCCTTTCCGTTTGCACTATGTTTGCTGAAAGCTGACAGTTCCCAGCAGGGTATAACAAACTTATTCTATCAGTAAACCTGTCCAAAAGTCTAAAGATTTAAGTCTGAATTTGAAAATACCTTTGTTTACATAAAGAGAAAGACGGATGAGCAGGAAGGTTAAGATGCCTCGTAAATTGAGTATATGTTGTGTTTTCCATTATAGTGTAGTATAGGTGAGTTTATTCTTATTGTTCGAATGGTAATGTGCAATGTCTAATCCATGCAATTATTATACATGATCAAACAATCCCTTCAACATGCAAGAAAGGCAGGGTAAAACATATTCTCAGATATTTCCCACTGTCAACTGTGTTACAAACACAATTACGAAAAGTAGAGTTGCCCACACCTATACAGTAACTTGGCTGGTATTTGCTCAAAAGTTATGTTCAAGGATGCTGGGTATTTTATGATGAACAGGTTAGAATGTTACGTTTGCAACCGTTGTTTGATTTTTATTTTCGGCAAAAAGACCCTTGATTTGAATTCCCATTGATCTTTTCGACAGGCGGGTTTTTGGAGAGTTAGTGTGATCCATGAATATGGATGCAAAGAGCAAAGTGTGTGTGTGTGTTTGTGTGTGTGTGTGTGTGTGTGTGTGTGTGTGTGTGTGTTTGCATGCCTACTTGTATGCTTGTGTTTGCAATCTGTCAGTGTCCATACTTCATAGTCATATCTGCCACGCGTGAAGTGGAGTTCATATAACACTAGGCCTTGTTGTTATGTGCCGTATGTGGGATACTTATAGAATGCTTTCAAGAGATCAGAGGGAGACTAGTGTGACGTGCTGTTTGTGATTGAGCACTTACACAAATGTATGTCTGACAGGCAGAGTGCCATGCTTCAGCAAAGAAAGACGCTCGATATGAATCTGTATATGAAATACAGATTCATATCAAGGTACTAAGAAGCACACTATTTTAAGATTGTATTATAGTGTATAAAACATGGACCTTATAATGGAATTATAAAATGCGGTAGGTTAAAAATAATAACAAGATATACTGTATATATCTTGCAGACTCAATGGTTGCGTTCCGAATCGCATACTCTTTCTTTTTTCTATTCTACATACTACATCCGACGATAAAAGTTAGGATGCAGTAGGCATACTATTGGGACATACTTTACTCTCTCATTTCATCATAACATTGCGCCTTGATCTTGCCTCTTGCTTTTATATCCGTCGCATCCCCGTTTGTTTTCATATGGAGGCTTCGTCGATGTGACGTCACTTCACGTGCGCACTGGATTGTGGGTCAGAATCGCCCAAATAGGATGCAGTTTTCAACACTAACAATCTTGGCCTCATGAATTAGGACATCCGGGTACTTCTAACCATCCTAAATCTGGCCACAAGAATCGGGACATCCTAAATCTTCTTTCTACATACTATATAGTAGAAAGTATGCGATTCGGAACGCAACCCAAGTTTCTGTTGTCGTTGTTAGTCTAAGCTGTTTAATATGATCACCTAATGGGTTTTTCTACAGCCTTATCCAAGTCTTAGCTGAATGAAGACATCCCAGTGGCTAACTGCCAAGCAGACAGCTTTTAATCAAGACAGATTTAGCCCTAAATCGTTTTTTTGAATTTGCATTGCACTTTCGCTGCTTATTTTTGTCTGGTTTGAGGAGCTTGTAGGTCTGATAAAGAAAGAGATACCTTCTCATGACCCAGTTCAAATGTAACAGGCACTAAAACGCTTGCCAAACTGTCCTACATATGACTTTTTATTAGCACAAATTCTCACTCCATCACTGGGTGGATTGGAAGGGATTGAAGGGAGACCTGAGCTGATTTTAAATACAAGAGTGACTTGACATACTGTTTGTCAGTCTGTGATATATAGAGTCATTGTGTATAGTTACACAGTCAGCATTTTGACCTCAGAGTTGTTGTCATAATCTTATTGTAGGATGACAGTACTAGCAATACTCCCAACAGTAACACCAAGCCAAACAGAGGAACTTGGTGAAAGACAAGGACATTTGCCCTACGTTCCAAATCGCATACTCTCTTTTTTTATATTCTACATACTACATCTGACCATAAGAAGAATCTAGTTAGCATGCAGTAGGCATACCATTTGGAATTACTTTTACTTATTTGTTTCATCATAGCATTGCGCCTTGATCTTGCCTCTTGCTTTGATATCCTTAGTTGTTTTTATACGATACGGCAGCTCTGTCGATGTGACATCACTTTCGGTGCGGATCAGAATCGGCCAAATAGCTGTTTTCAACACTTAAAATCTCGGCCTGATGTAGTAGGCCTCCGGGTATTTTTAAGCATACTAAAACTGACCACAAGTTCTACCATACTACATCGCGTAAGTATGGTTGAAACGCAGTGCTAGTTTCCTTTTAAAGTTTGAAAAATAGACAAAATCAAGTGCTATCACCTTAATGCCTGAATAAGATTATATTCCCACTGTCCCACAGTATGATTCACATCTATAGTAACTACTGTTATTTGAACAACAAATCAGTCTTCCTTACTGTCATTCTATCAATCTCCCTTTCAGTACAATTTTGTATATGCCATTCAGTAGTTTGAAATATTCTCTGTTGCCTATTTGTGTCTACAATTTCAGGATAACCACAACGGCCGCGTGCATGATGGATCTCAGGAGGTATCCCCTGGACGAACAGAACTGCACTCTGGAGATAGAGAGCTGTGAGTAGAGACACTTAATGCCTTAAGGACCAACTATCTGTTTTTTTTTTTGTGGAACCATTTTGAAACTGGCTGTCATTTTCTTTTTCTTTTTCGAGAACCAAATCATTAGTTCTAAAATAAAGTCTCGGGGCACCAGGAAGGATGGGGCCTGACAATAATGACTCAATTGCGCCCAACTCTACTACATTCGCCTTAAAGGGCTAGTTCACAAAATTCTAAATAAAGAATGGCCAAAGTCAAAGCAGCACAAAGCAAAAGTGCTCTTAATTCATTACAATCAATCAAGAACTAAAAAAAAAAACGCTGCATCAGTGAATCTTAATTAACAGATGTGTTAGGCCTAATGAGGGCAAATCGAATAATTAGCAAACACTTAATTTGTGTTTACACATGGAGCAGGTATGGAGTAACATTAGCTAAAGAAGCTTAAACCCATATGCAAGTTTGGCTAATGCTTATGCTCTACTATCACCAAACATGCTGCAGCAAATGTCAGTACTGGTCCTCAAGCTAATTTATTACATTTTTAGGACTGTTTATTTCTGGACTGTTTTTCACCTGTTACAGCAGGCCACAGGGAACTCTTTTTTTTTGTGGACTCGAGTGAACTTATTAACTTCATTTGATTTTCAAAGCAACGTCTGCTTCTTGGAAACAACTTCAAACAGGTTTTTTTTTTCCTGCTTTTTTTCTTCTGCCCAAATGATAGCACAGTTGGATTGCTCGTCACGGCATAGCTTTGGTCTCCAGTGATGGTTATAGACAGATGGTTACACCTTGGTGCATGTGTGTGTGTGTGTGTGTGTGTGTGTGTGTGTGTGTGTGTGTGCGTGTGTGTGCGTGTGTGCGTGTGTGTGTGTGTGTGTGTGTGTGTGTGTGTGTGTGTGTGTGTGTGTGTGTGTGTGTGTGTGTGTGTGTGTGTGTGTGTGTGTGTGTGTGTGTGTGTGTGTGCGTGTGTGTGTGTGTGTGTGTGTGTGCGTGTGCTCCCTCGTACAGATGGCTACACCACGGACGACATCGAGTTCTACTGGAAAGGAGGCGACACTGCTGTAACGGGGGTGACGCGGATCGAGTTGCCTCAGTTCTCCATTGTCGATTACAAGCTGGTGTCTAGAAACGTAGTCTTTTCCACAGGTAAATACACTATCAAAGTATATATATATATGTATTTAAATTGTCTTCTGAATACATTCTACATGGATGTTACATTTTAGATGATATTGTTCATACCCAATGCCCATTTGCAAGACGCTGGCTATGGCTGCGTTCCTATCCCCATACTTTCTGCTATTTAGTATGGTAGAAAAAATATTTAGGATGCTGAAATCAGCAAGTAAAAGCATGTCCCAATTGAATGCCTACTGCATGCTGCTAACTATATTTTTTTTTTACGGGCAGATGTAGTATGTATAATAGAGAAAATAAATAGTGTGCGATTTGGAACCTAGGGTGATTCATCAATGACTGTAGCAAACATACAGCACTATCTGTGCCAAACTCTTGATCTGTTGATCAAAAATCCGCAGAGCCAAAGTTGTGTGTTTCTAATTGGTTTGAAGTGAGGCAATGCGCTCGCCTTTGAAGCATCCCTCAAGTAACAGCGGCTATGCTATGCTATGCTATGCTATGCTATGCTATGCTATGCTATGCTATGCTATGCTATGCTATGCAAGGATGCTGGAATCATGGTTCTTTACCAAAAACATGTTGAAACTGTGGGGGCCAGTGTCACCCTAAGGAGGTGATACTGGAGTTAATGGTTTGGTTAACCATGCTGACATTAGCAGAGCACAAGCTGAAGACCTCCCAAATCAATCCATTCAGTCAATATACCATCACTCAGTGTAATAGCATCAAATTGATCTTAAAGCCCCCTTGAAAACCTGCTTTCAAAAGAATGGAAGCTATATACACCACTTGAAAACAAAGCAAAACATTCCTATATAAGGATCAAAAATATATCACGGAGCTCAGTTATAAGAAATGCTATCAGAAAGAAAAGGGAAAGAAGATGCACACGGAATATTTAATCATTAACTGGTGTTGCGAAACACATCAATCACGGATTTATTTTTAGGTTCACAATGGGCCATTTTCATCTCTGGGGGCAATTCATTAGAGGGACCGGAGTGTCATGTTACAGTAAAAAGCAGTTTGTCAAGTTATTGCAAAATGAAAAACATTTGGAGTATGGTATGTTGTAACTAATGCTTAATTGTCTAGAAGTGTCAGAAGAGTAATTTGGCGACCTTCATTGCTTCGCCAATGGGCGTTCTGATATATGCGGTGAACTTTGAGTTTATAGTGATTGTACGTCAAGGTCTTAAATGAATGGCAATTTTATTTGTTCGCTTAGGCCTTGATCCAGAACTTTATTGACTGCTCTCGCTCGCTCCACACTGACCAACTGCCATATAATCTGCTCAGTGGAGACACACTGAGAGAGGCAGCAGCTTCCACACAGCCGTCGCGGGGAAAATAAAAAGCTGTGTGTGACATTTCAGTCGGAAGAAGAACATTATCCATACATCTGTCCATCTGTCCGTCCACCCATCCATCCATCTATCTACCTACTGTATCCATCTATCTAATCTATCCCCAATTTAACATAGACAGACATATAGACAGACAGACAGACAGACAGACAGACAGACAGACAGACAGACAGACAGACAGACAGACAGACAGACAGACAGACAGACAGACAGACAGACAGACAGACAGACAGACAGACAGACAGACAGACAGACAGACAGACAGATAGACAGATAGATAGATAGATAGATAGATAGATAGATAGATAGATAGATAGATAGATAGATAGATAGATAGATAGATAGATAGATAGATAGATAGATAGATAGATAGATGGATGGAAAGATGAATGGACACTTTATTCAGGATATTCAGTCAATTCAATGGTGCACATATGGTGCACTGCGTTTACTATTGACCCTGGCTGTGTGAACACTTGCATGTGTGCCTTTGCTTTCATGTGTGATTCACATTCAAACGAGGAGGAGAGATTGCAAACTGAGAGTGCACTTGTTTGTGAGGAGCAGGCGGGCGCGTCCCCTGTGGGCGGCCACTATTAAAGTTTGGTGTCCAGTGGTTCTGCTCCATGGCTCTTGGCAAGATGTGTATAAAGCACATCAAAAGGCTCCCCTGCTAGAGCTGGCTTACGACCAGGTTTCCTCCATTACATGTGCCAATGGCCAGATTTTTAATTCCCTCGTCCCCTCTCTCTCTCTCTCTCTCTCTCTCTCTCTCTCTCTCTCTCTCTCTCTCTCTCTCTCTCTCTCTCTCTCTCTCTCTCTCTCTCTATACCTCCTTTCTGCCCTATGTCGCTATCTCTCTCTCCCTCTGTCACTCCTCTAAATATCTTCTTCTCTTCTTTTCCTTCCTGACCTTCTTTAGGATATCGTTCCCTCTCTCTTGTAAGAGGTGAGGTTGGATGCCAATTACTCTGACAGAAGGAAAAAAAAAACAGCCGAGGATTCAGGGCATCATATATTCATGTGGAATGAGGCCCACAACATTAATTATTCTCCTCTAAGCACACATACAAACACTGCTTGTTTAGTGTGTGTACATACAGTTATTATGCATGTCTGAATGCCAATGCATATGTGACCAGACAACAATGCTGCATTTAGATGTATTGTATTTTGTTTGCACATTCAATAAAAAAAAGTCATAGTTATCATTACCTTCACTACATCCTCGCCGCTATCCTCCTAACATCAAGATAATTGCAGATAACAGCTTTAAATATTAACTAGCATCCATATTTAATTATTTTTGCTGTAATTTAACAGAATTACCCCTTGGATATTCCATGTTTGTGGGTTTAAGAAAAAAAAAAATGCTTCAAAGATAGCCTTGAACGTTATTTAAAAAAAAAATTAACATAGAGCTGAAATGAATTAGTATGCCTTAGAGCTGTTGTCCGTTGTGCATACAGAGATGGCTACTACTACTTTGCTTTGTAAAGGAATTCACTTTTATTTGGAGGTCGGTGATACAGCAACATTGTGAAAAAGAATGGTTTTACCAAGACTTGACAATGAATGGGACTAGATTATAAATACAACTACCTAAATCAAGGATACATGTTTTTTTTGACTCGATGGTTTTGAAAAAGGCATCGTCCAATCAACTTTGACAAATCATGCCTTCTGCCCGGCTCCTACTTACCCCTCACACATGGCGTCCCTCCCACTCGCGGCATGTGTTGTTTGGTGTAGCAGTTACAGCCAGTACAGTTCTACACACACACACACACACACATGAAAGCCAACCTCAGCCTACGCTCCAAAAACCACTTCCCCATCTGATACTGTGAAGACACCCGGTTTCCAATTTAGACTGCTGGGGAGAGCTGCCATTAAGGACGCATCATAGGAAGTGAATGGGTTATTTTCAGCCCCATGACAGTCTGTTCTCATATTCCCAGTAGTGTAAAGGAAGTCGAAGTTTAGCGTGTGTCGACATGTTCCAATGCTACCACGCTGGTTACCACCATCCACAAATAGGAGCATCATCTTGTGTATTCATATACTGTAGGCTTTCCTGCATGAATCCAACAATACAGCTAACCGTTTAGTTCCGAAAAACTGTTAATTAATTTGCTGTTGATCAAGTTATCGGTCCATAAAAAACTAATTACATTTTTTTATGATTTTGTTTTTGTTTTAGTAAATCAGCATTTGAATGTTTTAGCTTTTCAAATGTGAGGGTTAACTGCTTTTTCTTTGTTCAAAGTAGCTCCGAGGACCTTTCGGTTTGTGCAAATTCTAGCGCCCCCCCCATGGACAAACGCCGTAGTGTTTTTACTATGCAAGCTGTAGTTCCTAGGTGAGCGTACGGACAAATGCATTAAGAAAAACTATATAAAAATAGCATTATTTGCACTGATGGTCTCGTTTGCTGTTACACGTAATTTATGATCATCAGAGGAAATATTAGACTGTTTCAGAAATATTTCAAAGTTACTCATATCGTTTCAAATGTTAAGACATTTAAAGATGGGGGCTCAGGGGCGCCCTTAGCTCAGTTGGTAGGGCATCCCCCCCCCCCCCCAGGCCTGGCCCAGCAGGAGACCTGGGTTCGATTCCCGTCCGCGGTCGTTCTCTGCATGTCACTCCCCTCTCTGCCCCATTTCACCTCTGTCTCTCTGCACTGTCAAATAAAGCATAAAAATGCCCAAAAAATATCTTAAAAAAAAAAAAAAAAAAAAAGATGGGGGCTCAGGCATTTAGACTATATTATAGTATTATTACTATATATATTAGACTAGAGTCTCTAATATATATGTCTCTAATAAGAGTGATGATAACGCAACGGGTTGTGATATATGAAAGATTTCTTTGGGGTTTTATACGCGTCCATCAAATAGAATGATTTGCAAATCTATGGCAATGCAATGTTAGATGTAATGAGTGACAAATGTTTCACCACCACAAGACTATTCTTGGCGTTTTAAGTGCATGTGGGCTGCGCAACTGAATGACGCAAATAGGTAACTTACTTAGAACTACCTCCCATGGGGCCGCATTTCTTTCACTCACAAATTGAGTGTGGATGGTTTGCTGACTGCCCTTTAAAAGTCACTTTAAATGTCAGAGTCACTCTCGCGCTATATAAGATAATACCACTTGATAAACAGCTCGACACTTCAAAATAACACATTGGGTTTTTTTTCTTATTGCGCCTCATCTCCCATGCAGAGAAGGCACCGAATCTTAATGAGGTGTTTTTGTCAGTCACTTCTCCCATCCAACTCTGAACACACCAGGCACTGTGCTGTTGATTAGACCCACGCTCAACCACAAGGAGCTTTGGCTATAAACCCGCGGATGGGAAATTACAGTGTAAATGCCCCCCATCCCCACCCCCCACACACACACACACACTTCTCCCAGTGATATGAAACGAAAATGGAAAAAAAAGGGCTAAGAATAGCTGGGCGCAACGAGCCATAGATCTGGATCCATAAAGACGGAGACATACGGCGAGAGATTGATGAGGCACCATTCACTGCCTTTTGTGCCAGTCGGTTGGTAGCACACAGCACTGTTTATATTATACAGTATTCCAGGGTTGTGTTGGGGGGGGTGAACGCAATTGCAGAAATACTCTGTCAAATGTACGGTGGCGAGGAGGAATATTACTTTAAAATTCCTGACCTGTGAAGCATCAGACACGGCAGTTATGAAAAGCTATTGTTCCTGGCAGTAAAGCTGGCGCAAAAATCCCCTTTAGAAATGATCACATGAATTATGTAGGTGAGGATGTGTGGACACGTGGCGAATTGATGATACAAAATGTGCCACTGAATATCGTGTTGTAAGCAAATAAGGTTAGTTTTGTGCGTGTGTGTGTGTGTGTGTGTGTGTGTGTGTGTGTGTGTGTGTGTGTGTGTGTTGATGTGCCTTTTGCGTAAGTGAAGGGGATACTTGTTGTTACCATGGCAATACATCCAACCCATGCTGCTGGGGGGTTGTCATGGAAACTGAAACAAAAACACAAGGCGTCCCTCTGCGTGTTCCTATGAATAGAATAAGTTGGAATAAGTCATTTCATTGATTTTGATGTCTTTGTTATTTCATGTACTGTGAACCTCAACCACTTACATCTTCAAAATGTCACTTGTAAAGTAAACCAACACGATTTCAATCCCCATCTCCATTGGCAGGTGCCTACCCTCGACTGTCCCTGAGCTTCAAGCTGAAGAGGAACATTGGCTACTTCATCCTGCAGACGTACATGCCATCCATCCTGATTACTATTCTCTCCTGGGTCTCTTTCTGGATCAACTACGATGCGTCGGCTGCCAGAGTGGCCCTAGGTAAGACACTGGGAATTCTGGGTAAGAAATAAATGAGGTCCCCCCCCTGTCTTTCATGGCCATCTAGTCCAATACATTTTCCTTAAAAGCTGCAGAGAGTTACTTCTGTCGCCCCCATGAGGAATTTCTGAGTTATTACAACAACACTGTCCGCGCATCTACATGAGGTAAGCCTTTGGTTGATCGCTCGTTGATTTTATGCCTTCTGCTGTAAGTCTGGGTTTTTTTTTGGCAGTTGAATCAACAACTGAACCATTTTTGGGGGTGCTTCTTGGGATTTTTCTGAGCTCCTGTGTCAGTATCGAGTGTAGGGGGCAGGGGGGACAACAGTTTGTAAACGCTGCCACGCTGAGAAGTACAGAGAGAGTTTTGAGGAGTTGTGGATACCCTCAATCACCTTTGTGTCAATGAAGGTAACATAAGTTAATTTTTGTTTAAAAGCTACGCAATATAGCTTTAAAGAATTTTATCGCTGACATGCTACAGCAAACATGTACACTTAGGGAGCGTTACAATAACCACACATTCTGCTATTTAGTATGTTAGAAAAAAGATTTAGGATTTCCCAATTCTTGTGGTCAGATTTAGTATGCTTAAAAAAACCCAGATGCCTACTAAATCTGGCCAAGATTTTTATGGGGTAATTTTTTTATGGTTGGATGAAGTACGTAAAGATTGTGTGATTTGCAATGCAGGGTTATTTTTGTCTTTTTTGCCTTTCCGTAGGGCAAAAGTGTAGATGCACAACCTTGACCTGGCCCCAAACCACGGTGATACCTTGTGCCTAGGTACTGAAGTTGTTGTGGACACTGAGAGGCACCCAGGAGCTATAATAACATCCCGTCTGTAATGAGCATAATGTGGCCTCTCATTGAAGAGTCCTTGTGGGGTGCATAGGCCCACTCATTCGGGGGCTCCAGAGGGTAGTAAACGAAGCAAAGATTGAAGCAGCAGAACGCCGCGGTTTGTATTCATTGTGATTCCTCACAGGAGGACAGCGGCAATCTTTTGTCTTTGTTGATCCAGGCTTTAGTTCTAGATGTAAGGAGGAATTTGTTCAGGCAAATTAATGTACATAATGTGAAGGTTGTTAATGGTTCTTCGAGGAACTTTCGGATTACCTCCCAGATGAACTGATTACATTTTTAGGCTATTAATTATCTAGACCAAAACACTTTATTCCTTTTTTTTTGTATGATAACTTACATTTGCATAATATGATGTTAATGTCAAACACACAAACTAAAATAAAAATAAATAAAAAATATATGGAGAACGGGGTAATCTGAGCCACTTTTTACATTTGCTCCCCTCTAAGCGAGCTAAAATGATTTATCACTCAAATTTACACATTTCCCATTAATTCAGGATGTTTCCTAGAAATGGGCATTAGCAGAATTTTTTCAAGACAAAGGGCAGTGAAAATATGATTGTTTTAAAAAAAAGTTGTCATGTGGCTCACTTTACCCCAGCTGTGGGGTAAACTGATCCACTTACTTTTTCCACTCTGAAACTACCATAACAACACATATTGTAACAGTAAGAATCCTGAAAGCTAGCCACACATTCCAGAACTAATGTCAGACTAGTAAAATAATGATGGGGTCAATTAAGCAAAGAAAATGTTCTAAACACAAAGTAACTCTGAACAAAATCAAATACAACATATTATAATTCAAAAGGTTTTAATAAGATTCAAATGAAAGATAGAACCAGTTAGATTAGAACACAGTCTGGGGGTCAGAACACAGGACCCTTACGGCCTCTGCACACATCCTACCTCTACTGCGCGTCTACCTCGCGTCTGCGTCTGACTTTTTGTCACTGACCGTGTAATCAACCTAGAGCGGGCACACATCCAACCTCAGACGCACTGCTGATGCGCGTCGGAGGCACGTCTGCAGCGACGCTCCCCTTTACCTCAGGAGGCTCGCCTATTTTTTTCTGAGAGCCGCGCATCTCTCTCGGGTCTCTCTGCTTTAACTGATAGAGAAATACTCTGCTGAGAGTCATATTGACTTCATACCGGCAGCTTTCGCTGTAGTTTCACCATTTCCTGGTGTGTCCCTTTCAAAATAAAACTTCCAACAAGCGAAAATGTGGCAAAAAAAAAAGTTTTTCTACGTGAATACATTTGCTTTGGCACAACAGTTGATTAAGTTGACAGCAAGAAAATTTACTTTTACATGCAAAATACCTATTTTGGTGAAAAAAACATGCTTACCACAGCACCATGAGGTCCTCTCTTTCAGGGCCATGGGGAAATGAGAGGGGCTTGAAAACATATATCTCACATGACCACAAATGTTTTCCGTTGCCTAGATACAGGGGGTGGCTCACATTACCCGATGCCTCAGATTCCCCCGTTCTCCCCTATATATATATATTTTTTTTTTTGGAGGGGGCCCCCCTGGCGGTTGGGGGCCCTAAGCAACCGCTTAGTTAGCTTATGCCTCGGGCCGGCTCTGGACCGGTGCTTGCCGACATGGAGGCCGCCATTATGCACTGCCATAATTCTACAGTAGCACAGAATGGACAAACTTAATGGCCATATGCATTTTTAAAGTGGGTGTCCTGGAGAAATGCAAATGTTGGAAGACGAATTAGAAAAAAAAAGCAGGGAGTGTTGCATTCTAGAACTTTGACCAATACATGCCACAACATGTTCAGATATTACACACTGCACCTGTAAGCCACCTAATGAAGGTACCATGTACAGTATGTTTTTTGGACATGTTACATTATTCAACAGTGGTCTCAAACTAATATTGAAGCAGAAATCCCTTCCCCTTGGACCTCCAAACACTATATAAGCTCGCCAACGGAATCGATTGGTGCTGTGATCTTTAGATCATCTTTGCATTGATAGATAATGGCACAGTAATGACCTTGACACACCATAATGGCTTTTGGGAAAAAGTGCGTCAATCCATTAATGGTTATCCACAGTATATAGCTGGTTAGAGACTGGAATCTGCACGTGTACATGTGCACACACTTTCTTTTTAGATCCACACTGCCTGCTCTGGTTGTTGTTTTTTCCCCTTCAATCAAGGCATGCACTGCAATATCCGGTCATTCCCGTATGAGTGTGCGTCTGCTTATGTGTGTGTGTGTGTGTGTGTGTGTGTGTGTGTGTGTGTGTGTGTGTGTGTGTGTGTGTGTGTGTGTGTGTGTGTGTGTGTGTGTGTGTGTGTGTGTGTGTGTGTGTGTGTGTGTGTGTGTGTGTGTGTGTGTGTGTGTGTGTGTGTGTGTGTGTGTGTGTGTGTGAGATGAGTGTGGGATATGTACGCGTGAAGTTGCAATATCCGGTGTGTGCTTTCTCACATGAGAGGCAACCGGGGGTCCATTCATTTCTCCCGGTGGATCATTACAAGCTTTGTGTGTGTGTGTGTGTGTGTGTGTGTGTGTGTGTGTGTGTGTGTGTGTGTGTGTGTGTGTGTGTGTGTGTGTGTGTCTGTGTGTCTGTGTGTGTGTGTGTGTGTGTGTGTGTGTGTGTGTGTGTGTTTGTGTATGCAAAACCTGCCAGTAAAAGCAGTGGTGTAATGATCGGGGAGAAATCAATTCAAGGAGGCAGGCAGCAGCGGTCGGAAGACAATTGAATTGTTTCAAAGGAGAATCTCATTTTCCTGAGCAATTCTGACGGATTGCTGAGTTACAAACGACCCCTGATTGCACAATCTAATCTAGTCGCATTCCTTTTTCCCATAGTTGTGCAGCTCCACTTGCTAATAACAATATTGTACGAGCAGCAGCCAAAGTGTGTGCCATTAGCTGTAATCTTTACGCGAGCACCTTTTAGTGTAATGGTAGACGCAGCATGGTAGAAGTTTGAGTTCATATGGGTGTTTTCCCCTCCACTGCAGACACCCTAATAAATGCCAAGTAGCTGAAATGTTCTGCATGCTAACTAGATTAGCTGACATCTCGTGCCGTCTGCAAAGTGATGAATGGAAGGGGTTCAATTATCGCTGCTTTGATTTACCGCCCCAATGTGCCTCTATTCTCCCGGGTTAACATTCATTGCTGTTTCCACCGCATTTGTATTGCATCCTACTACAACTACATGATACCTTCTCCTTTTTATAACACTGAGCTGTGTCGCTAATGGCCTTGCTAGCTTGTGATTAGCTGGGATTTGATTGCTGTGTGTGTGCCTTTGTTCAAGCCATTAAGGTGGGTAAAGGGAACTGTGTGTGTGTGTGTGTGTGTGTGTGTGTGTGTGTGTGTGTGTGTGTGTGTGTGTGTGTGCGTGTGTGCGTGTGCGCGTGTGCGTGTGTGTCTGTGTGTCTGTGTGTGTGACAGAGAGTGGAACAGAGTGATGAAAAAAAGGAGGGGAGGCCCATTGGCGCTTGGTGGTGGTGGTGGTGGCGGCCTGGCCCCCTTGATTAAATTGTCCGAACAGGGAGAAAGAGAGGCAGAGAAATGGAGGGATAGGGAGAGAGGGAGTGAAGGACAGAGAGTAATGGATGGCGTGGCCGAGAGAACACCTATAAAGAACAAGGCTGTCGTCGAGCAAAAAAAAAAAAAAAAAAAAAAAAAGAGATTGCAAACATCCAATAGGGGCAGACACGCTTGCAATTGCACTTGCACGCTCACACTGTACACATACATACACACACACACACACACACACACACACACACACACACACACACACACACACACACACATCACATGCCTTGTAATGTGCCAATAAATCACACTAAGGGCAAGATTGACCTTAGCTATCGCACTCCCTCCTCCCTGCCCCCCTAACTGTTCCTTGTCTCTTCACGGTTCTTTATGACACACACACACACGCACACACACACACACACACACACACACACACACACACACACACACAGACATATATATAATAGCTACAGTATGCCCGGTGTGTGTGTGTGTGTGTGTCTGTGTGTGTTAATACGAGTGGACCGGCTACTGATGGGCTCCATTTATTTCCAGCATGGCTAGATAAAGCAGCAGAGGTGTATATCTGACAAACATCCATAATGAGATAAGACAGTCAGTCTTTTCTGGTGCATAAATTGGAGTGAAAGCTGTAGCCTATTTATTTGCTGCAACTTATGCAAATGTGCGATCGGTGGCACTGAGAGATACATGGCAGAGCTGAGAAAACACACACACACACAACCACATGCAAACGCTGCAAGTCTCCCCGAAAAACCAGGGAAAGTGAGTTACAAAACGTGGCAGTTAGTAGTGCGCGTGTGTGTGATTTTGTTAAGTAGCAATGTCAGTCATCTGTTGGTCTATAAATGCGTCTGACTTAGTATCTCTCCCTCTCTCTCTCTCTCTCTCTCTCTCTCTCTCTCTTGCTATCAAACTCAAGCTGTGAAGGTGCCTTTACAGAGGAAATAGGGAATAACCACAGCCCTCTGTATAGCCCTCATGGTTAAGGTTACTTAAGTGCTGCGGGCTAGATACATGCAGCACACTATTCTAATGAGTTATTTCAGCTTGATGACCGAAGGGCAGTCGGGAGAGGTTTTTCAAAAGCAGACCTTTGCATTTCAATGAAGCAGAGGTTAGGCACTTACCTAGCAGTACACCAGTGTGTGTGTGTGTGTGTGTGTGTGTTCATGTATTCATACGGGAAATTGCTCAGTACCTTTTGTCACTTCAACAAGGCCATCGCAGGGCAACAGGAATATTTTTTTCACACTGCGGCAATCACTAGCAGAGGATAAAGCCACAGAATAAACATGGAATTTCGAAAAGGACCCCTAAGGTTCAGAACAGAACAAGCGTCAATGACAACAGACATGACATTGATAGACAAATACAGTAAACAAGGAGGTGGTGGGGTGGAGGTGGGTTGCAAAGCGTAGCAGAGGAAGCAGCACCAGTAGGCAGGCTAGAGCAGCTTAAATAAGGCGCCACTTGAGTGGATGGCCAATGGGACGCTAGAAGCGGAAACTGGCTGTCAGCTGACGTGCAGAGTTTGACAGTCGGCTTGACACCGTACCCTGCCTGAACTAACGCTACGCTCCATTATTACTAATGCGACTTTGATACTAAGACTAAAACTTCAGAATTCATAAGATTAAGTTATAGTGACTTTAACATAGTTCCTGCTAATACTATTAATGCAAATGCCAATATAACACTAAATGATAGTGATATTTGTCATACCAATGTTGAAAAACCTATGACAAATTCCCTTATCATCAATTAGCAATCGCCTTTTTGCATTGACCACTAATCAAAACTAAATATGGCTGCTTTGCGTTGCTAACACTGATATTTCCGTTTTAAAAAGGTGCTACGAGGAACTTTGAAATATTTCTGGAACCGTCAAATTTTTCCTCTGATCATACATTACAAGTAACAGCAAATGAGATCGCCAGTGCAAATAATGCCATTTTTATAATGTTATTCTTAATGCCTTTGTCATGGGTATACGCTCACCCAGGAACTACAGCTGGTGTAGTAAAAACACTACCGCTTTTGTCCAAAGGGGGTGCAAGTATTAACAATAACTGAAAGTTCCTCGAAGCACCTTTAACTAAAGGTTTTATGGTCTTCCTGGTTAAATCATAAAAGAAGAACTGCCGCTAACGGACATTGATAATGATTTAAAGGTTCTGTAAGCGGATTGTTCTTTTAGCTAACTTCCTGTCAGTGACTGCAGTTAGCAGTCCCCTCGCCCGTCCCTACGTCACCACATTAATGCACTGCGGTCTTCAAGCAGCGAGTTATCTAGCATCATCTCAGATCCATACATAAGTTTGATAAAACATGATAAAAACCATCAAAACAGACATTGGGAAGGATTTTTACCAGCCCCGCCATTGTAGGCGTGTATACATTCACCCATATGTTGCTCTGGCGTGCACCGGCAGTGAGACCATGGAGTGTATATATACTATATATGAGTGAGACGCGTGTCGGTCTGTGGCGTTCTCTCTTCTGATTGGATACAAATTTTGGGATCCTCCAATAAGTTTATTTGCCGATTACATGCAAAGCAGCTGACTGAGAGATCGGCTTTATGAAACGCGCACATTATGTAAGTGATCACTGTATGAATAAAGAGCGATTTAACACTTATAGTAACATAAATAAACCGCTTACTTCACCTATAATGATATTCTTTTTTTTTTTTCCTTTATCAAAAAGGGATCACCACTGTGCTGACCATGACCACCATTAACACGCACTTGAGGGAGACGCTGCCCAAGATCCCCTACGTGAAAGCCATCGACATGTATCTGATGGGCTGCTTCGTCATGGTTTTCCTGGCCCTGCTGGAGTACGCCTTCGTCAACTACATCTTCTTCGGACGGGGCCCTCAGATGCAGAAGAAGCTCGCCGAGAAGGCGGAGAAGGTCAACAACGAGAGGGCCGCCAAATATGACGCCGCAAGGGTGAGTTAGGGGATTTTTTTAGATGATTCAGGTCTTTTGACTGACTCTTGTGAATCATTTGATTCAAGGTTTAAATTAAAGGTGGAGTTAGTGATTGTGGGAAAATGTTTTGTTGTGATCCAAATCAGTGCATATATCCTCAAGATCTGCCATATGTATATGTAAGGCTGTGTATTAATAATAATAATAATAATAATAATAATGCATTTATTTTATATGGCGCCTTTCAGGGCACTCTAGGTCGCCTAACAAGCCTAAATAAATGTGTTTTAAGGTGGGATTTGAAGGTGAGAGGTGAGTCCATATTTCTTTGCAAGAATCTGGCAATACAATACGTATCCCGATACAGGGGTGACGATACGATGTATTGCGATCTATTGAGATCTACAAGCAATGCGATATTTTGCGATTTTTTTCAAAAATAGTCTATTTTTAGAAAAACTCTCATAGTTTCTACACACAATGCTATCTGCATTAACACATAGGTACTGTTATCAATACTGTATTGAAGATAGGTATCTCGATATTAACATGTCTCAATATTTTCCAACACCCCTAGTACTATTTGGGCGCCGAATAAAGAAAATCCAGTGTTAATACATAGCTTAGGCTCTGTAAAAGGGCCTTTCGCTCTTTGTTTACATTCCTTTTGTTTAAACACCAGTATACAGAGCCTAGGCTGCATTTTTACACTGGATTTTCTCCTCCATTGCACACACAGTACGGACAGGTAGGAGATTGTGAGGAGATTTTCACTGATTTTGACACAAAGTGATTTTGACGACAAGAAACGTGTTTAAATGAATTGTACTGCTGTACACCCAGGTGGACTGTAGAATTGTTCAGGTACTCCCCCCCCTCCCCCCCCCCCCCCCCCCCCCCACATAATATCTTCATCTCCTCAGGAGGCAGGTAGTAGGACCGCTTCCCTAAAACGGTCCAATCAGGTTAGAGGTCTTCGCCACTCACACTCGGTGAGTTGTTTTGTTTCAGTGAGACCTCTTCAACAGCCTCGCGTCAACTCCGCCATATTGCCATCATCACCTGACAAGGATGTCTTTTTTTTCTTTTACCTTTTTCTTTTTATGCAAGTATTTCTCCATCCATGGAATGAATCAAGCGACCGCAGACATCTTCATGACATTGTTGCCATGTTTTCAGGAATATTCATTTTGACTTGGACTCTTTCCATTGCAGTTTTTTTCTACGTTTGACATGGTGCTCCTCCTGCTCGATCTTGCATTGTGAAAACGGTCTTTCCGAGATGAACCGGTTTTCTCTCCTTTCAGCGGTCATCCTGAAATGCAGGCTGATGACTGTGTATCTATTCTCATTGAGTTCATCATTAAATGCCACATTTCTCACACACAGCTTTCACCGAGTGACGTTGCACACGTCAGGATGTGTTAGGAGCACTCTGCTGACTTTAAATGGGTCATTACAGAGGCATTAGCGACAGTACATTATAGCCTACTGCTATAATAGTTACATTTAGGAGGAGGTTATCATATGTTATAATAGCACGTCATACATCCTACCACACATAAGGGGAACATAATTATAACACTCATATAATACTGGTTGAGATGCCTCAGTTTGGACTAGCCCGGGTGAATTCAGGCCTATCTGTGTGCCTTGGTGTCTCTTTCCATTGCCTTTATGACATGCTTCCTATAGTTGTTAAGTAAGATACATTTTGACCTGTGCAAACACTGACATTAGAAAAAGGGGGACATTTCAATTTGAGACTTTCGCAGTATCTACATCTTGCATGAATAATTGTCCTTTGTTCATTACTGTTGATTTGTTTGGTGTCACACACGCATCATAGGCATGGAGTATATGATGTATCACCTATGTGGTTTAAGTGTTGATTATCTGGGCCTCATATTAGCTTTACTTGGGTAAAGAAAAAAATATATGCATGCTTAAAAACAGTGGGAGTTCCACAATGACTTCAAACAGGGGGGCTTTGGCCAAGGGACCCCTTATCCCCTGTGCCAGGCAGTACACTGATTTAGTTACTGTATATTTCCATGATCCCATCCACTTTTCATGGTCTTGAAAGGAATAGTTCAACATTTAAATGTTTTGCTTTTTGCCTTTGACGTCTGATGTAAAGCGCAAAAATATAGAGCGCAACATAACGCGGTAAATAAACAAGTCCCAACAAGCACAAAGGTGCGTTGAGTGATATTGTAAAGTGTATATTTTGACCCTCTCCCCTTCACTACCAGCGCTTGAGCTAAGCTAGCCTGGATGAGCAACCTCCATATCAAACATGCACGCATACTTATAGGAACGCTTTCTGTTGCTTTTTCTTGAGCCGCAGTATGAGGCAAAAAGCTTTAAAAATGTTTTAAATGTTGAACTACTCCTTTAAAACTGGCTCAAGTGGTGCAGTGGTTATACGTAGAGCGCAGCACCTATTTTTTTCCTTAATTTCTTCTGTCTAAATATCCAATTTCAGGCGGAAGCGCACGCCGGCCACGGGAACATCCTGCTGACCACGCTGGAGATCCACAACGAGGTGGGGAGCGGGGAGATTACCACCAGCCTGGCCGACATGAGGAACTCTCAGTCCATGGTGCAGCTGGACAGCACGGCCCAGTCCAACATCCAGTACCGCAAGCAGAGCGGGATGACGCGCTGCTCCAGCCGCCACTCGATGGACCGGCCCGCCGCCACTTCCACGCTCAGACGCAAACACACGCTCCGGAGACGCTCCTCGCAGCTCAAGATCAAAATCCCCGACTTGACCGACGTCAACGCCATCGACCGCTGGTCCCGGATCATCTTCCCCTCCGTTTTCTCCCTCTTCAACCTCATCTACTGGCTCTACTATGTCTGATCTCTTTTTTTCTTTTTTTTGCATTGTTTTTGTGTGTTGTTGTCGTTTGATTTTTTTATTTTTCGTTCCTCTATCATCCTTTTTTTCTGTTGCTTTTCTACATGATGGAATCTGTCGCGTTTCAAAGACTGCAACACTTACGAGACGACAAAAACAAAGAGGGAGAAAAGACTATATGCTGAGGTTTTGCAACAAGTTCTTTGTCAAAATTAGTTTTTATATATTTGCGGTGGTTTCAATTCTTACCAAGGTTATTTTTTGTTTTCTAAAAGTATGTACTGTAACTTGGGGACTTGTGACAGTCATTTCCCAACACACTTGCCCTCTAAAATGTGTAAATAGAGGGATACAAAGCCAGCAACTGAATAAATAAAAGAGTATTTGCAAAAAAAATAAAACAAAACAATAGCTAAGGATTTTTCTAATCAAAAAACACAATTTACGAAAACTTTATATACTTCACAGGTGGTCAGATAAGTGCAGGTATTCCTAAAAAATCCATTAAACAAACTAATGTATGTTTGACTGGTACCCTATGCACTATTAATGCATGTAATGATCAGCCATGGTGGAACAATACCGACCTTTCTTGCCTTGGGTTATCTTTCACAAGTTTTACAATAGAAAAGATTGACGAGCGTTTGTTTATAGCTTTGATAATATACAGTGTGCGTGCTATTAACCGGTCATGCACAATAATTAAAAAAGGTGAGGATTTCACCTAGCCTGGCTCCGCCCGCCTACCTGCTTTCGCTCAATTTTCATTTCCCTTTAGTCAGTCTGGGGCTGGGGTGTGTTCATGGAATTCTGCTCGTCCAGATTTTTGGTTATCCAATCAGCGAACAGAGCGAGTGGCTGAGAACGATGACATCTAAGTCGCGCTCCAGTTTCAGTTGAATGCTGCGTTCCTTTATACTCGGAACTCGGAAATTTCCGACTTGGTAGTTCTGAGTTCCGACCTGTCTGTGTGCCAGTGCATCTGCTCGGGAAAGTATGGACGCCTACAACCTTTCTCATCCAAATAACTAAACGTTAGGCTCTAGCAAGTTACTGTTGCCAGGTACCGGTATAGATCCATAGACTACAATATGTAGTGAAGTCGGAAATTTCCGAGTTCCCTGTACAACTGGAACGCACCGTCAGAAGCCGGCTCATGACATACTTCAACAGACACCCGCCTCCAAGCGAGTGAACGTTTGCCAATTACAGCACTTCCAGACCTTCTGTACAAATGAAATGAAGTACGATGGTCTGGTTGGACCAGGCTAGATTTCACCCTCTGTGAGAATGATTGTGACTCAGGTTCCGATTTTTATTTCAAAAATGCTATTTGGCATCTTTCTCTTGACAAAGCAAAGTTGTGGCTGAAATATCCTTTTTTTGTTGGTAACTTTACAAGGAAAACAAAAGCACAAATATGAAACAAACTGCCATTATTTCCACTGCAACAGCGCTTCAAGTTTTAATACGACAGAATTGCACTCAAATTGACCAAACTTTCTTGAAGAAAAAAACAAAACTTTTGGACTTAGATATAATAACAACTGCCAAGGGCCTTTTTGGGGCGACACGGTTACTTAACCCATGAAATATATTATGATATTTTTGTACTCTGTGTCTTTCAGGTATTCATTTGATATCCTAACCCGTCTTGTTGATTTTTTTTCACAAACCCAGTTGTGGTGATATACAGTGGAGGAATGGACCCCCTTATTTTGTACATAAGTACATGTGTGTATATACATAAATGTACATATATATATATATATATAAATATATACTGTGTGTACAACCCAGAATGAAAATGAGCAAATATGTTACGTTCCGTTGATTGTTAACTGGCTATTAACTAGTCAGACTATTTACAACAAAGGAATTCGTAAAACAAACTAGACAAGAATTGTAACAAGCACAAGCAAAGTGGTGAGCATTTGTGGCTGCATTTTGCCTCAATCAAACATTCCGTTCAAATTTAGACACCGCATACGCATGTTCACTGCATTTTAGAGTTACTGTATTACTACTTCCCCGCCATACAGCAGCAAGAAATGCCAATGGCTTCCATGACCAAGATATACTGACCGTTTCGACTAATAAGCACATATACTAGCACTGAATGTACCTGACCCATTCTTTCAGGGAGAGGATAATGAGCCATGGTCATCATTTCTCCATTAGAATGTATAACGCACCCTTTCTCTCCGTTGAGAGTGACTTTAAGAAACGGAGGCAATACAAGGGGGTGGTGTGTTTTCAGAGTGTGTGCATGTGCATGTGTGTGTGTGTGTGTGTGTCTGAGCAATGGGAAATATGGATAAAAGAGAGTGAAAGAGGCGTGGCCAGACAATTTGTTTTCCCTTTGCCACTTGCTCAACTATGGACCAATTTACAACTTCTACTAGTTTTGTGGAAAATAAATAGCTCTCCTGTTCAATTTTTCAGATAAACTGTATGCCATTCCATTTAAGGTCGCGAGGGGAATCGCGAATGTTGATGTACATTTTCAAAGCATTCTTTTGTTCAGTAATGGCTAAATGGCTTCAACACACACTGTTCGTGCATGTACAATACATGTAGGGAATATAAAAACCATGATAAAAACGCTACTTGATTACATTGGATTCTGTTGTGTTGGAGAAAAAGCTCGCTCAATGACAATGTCAGAGTTTGGGATCCATTTTAACTTTGAAGTTAAACATATTGTAAAGTTTTATTTGTACAGATCTGATTGATAAAGGACCAAGAACTGAATGTATTGTACTTGGGATTGTTGCTGCACAAATGCAAATTTTCTGGCCTCAACCCTGATTAATTAGGGCTCTCGTTTCAACTTCGGTTTAAAAACTAACTTTCGGCTCATGTGTCAAAACTTTTTATTACAATAACCAAACTCATTATAGTTCAGTTGAATAGTGAAAGAGGCGGTATAACTGTTACAAAGGCCAGCTACTCGTTTATCATGCATGCAACTACAATTCGTGAGTTGAGAGAAAAAATAAATAATATCTTGCAAACTCACTTATGAGAGCTGCCAATGAAAAAAAAATTAAAAAAATATTATAAAAAAAAGAGTCATCAAAGACTTCAGGTGTTGTATGGCCTTGGTCCCATAATGGAATGTGAAATGTTCTGTGCTGCCACAAAAATGTATTTAGGCGTAGATTTATACTGTGTATCTCTCTGTATGTTTCTCTTCCTTTTTCAATAGATAATCATGTTAAAACCATCAAATAAATTATATACATTGTACCTGTGTTTTTTTTTTTTTTTTTTTGGTATCGCAAGCATGAATGACATTTTGGTAAATATCTGCTTAAAGGTGCTGTAAGCAGAATGGTTCTTTTAGCTAACTTCCTTTCAGTTACTGCAGTTAGCAGTCCCCTCCCTCGTCCCTACGTCACCATATTAATGCACTGCGGTCTTCAAACAGCGAGTTATCTTGCACCATCTCAGATAAGTGTGATAAAACATGATAAAAAACATCAAAACAGACATTGGGAAGGATTTTTACCTGCTCCGCCATTGTAGGCGCATAAACATTCACCCATCTGTCCCTTTCTTTATATGTCCATGATCTATCCTCTGGCGTGCACTGGCAGTGAGACCATGAGTGAGACGGGTGTCGGTTTGTATTGATTTCGGGATCCGACAAAAAGTGTATTTGCCGATTACATGCAGAGCAGCTGACTGAGAGATCGGCTTTATGAAACGCGCACATTATGTAAGTGATCACTGTATAAATAAAGAGCGATTTAACACTTATAGTAACATAAATAAATCGCTTACTTCACCTTTAAATACAATGAACGGCCATCTCAAATATCCAATGAATCGTACAAAAAACATTTAAATAAACTTATTTTGAAATGGTTAAAGTTGCTTGCACATATTCTAAGACTTGTTGGAAATATCTCATTTTCAAATAGTTAGGCCCCTACTGTCACCACTTGGAACCCACTCGAGTTAGTAAGACTAAAGGTGCGAACACACTACATGCGTTACCCGCGTATGCTTTACGCGCGTAACGCAGCTAAAATGTTGCTTGATCATTTTGTGTCAAAAATGGTTCTATGCACGTAACGTGCCTAGTCTCCCTCCCGATATTGTATTTCCCCAAATCAACCATGGCTGCGATCAGACCCGACCCGACACAACAGCGTGCATGTCCGCACAAAAACAACAACAACAACACGGCCAACAACTGTGCCAAAAGACAAACTGAACAGCACAAATAGCCTAGCATTAAAACAGCATTGCATATTCACGGCAGCTACATAAGAAACACAGTTACAGCAGCATCGGTGCACGGTGGCACACCATAAAGGCAAGTAGCCAACATTACCCTACCTGGCTGTGACAGGGGACCGTGGCTGGCGTAGATCAACACCGGTGCTTCGCTGTACTTGTTTTGAAAGTCCCCCGGACAAAGCCGTCATGTTTGGGTTCATAATATGAGGCGCTAGCCGCCCGCACACAACCGGGTGAGTTAACTAATGCTATACGGCGCTAACTTGGTTTATCGGCTAAAGCACAGCAGCACATATTCACTGAATTAACCAGGAAGTCCATTCTCCTGGTTTACTTTGCCCACGTCTTCTATTCCCGAGCTGCTGTCCTACAGCTCCGGCCGCCTGCAATACATTTTCCTCCTCGGTGTTTCTCAGCCTCTGTGTACACTGTTCTCCGACCGAGCCAATGTATTTGACGTCGGGTCAACCCCAACGCTGATTGGCCAACGCGGCTAATCGTCACGCGTATGAGCTTAAAAAGTAAACATTTTTGAACTCTGCGCGAAACCGTGTAGGCGTGTTAGGTGTGTATATACGCGGCTAACGCGGCTAAAGTGTTGCTTTAGCACGAGTAAAGCCCCTATCTCACTGGGCTGCGACTGTTTGCGACCAGTTGGAGACACAAAATTGCGACAAAATGTGCCAATTTGCGACAATTTTCACTTGCAGTCTCACTGAGTTGGTTCCTCACGACACGTTTGCGAATGTCTTTGCCGGAAGGTCGCATTTATGTCTCACGAACGTCTGGCGAGTGTCGCACGAACGGAATGTCAGTCTCTTTTTTGTCTCAAATCAGTTGCAATTTAGTTTCATATGTCGCCAAACCCTCGCAAAGTTGTCTCACACTTCTCGCACTTTCTGACTCGCGGAGACTAAATTGAGAAGGGTTTGCGACGCGTGCGACACATCTGCGACGACTCTGAGACTATTTTGAGACTGATTTGTCGCACACTTTTTTTGAACATGTTCAAAATTCATGCGACAAGACTGCGGGGCTCTGCGACTCATGCGAGGAAATTGAGACCTCCGCGAACGTTTGGAGACAGTTTAGAGACTCGTTTGCGAATGCAGTCTCCAACTTGTCGCAAACAGTCGCAGCCCAGTGAGATAGGGGCTTAACGCATCTACGCGCCATGTAGGCGCGTAAACCAATGGTTCCCTATGGAAAAATTGCTATACGCGTCTGTACGCGTGTAACCTTAAAAATCTGCCTTTTTACCCTATTTTTTCCATAAAAAACATGAACATAGTTTGTGTGTTACCTTATGGAGATGGCAGTTATTAGCCTCGTTTGAGATGTCGCCGTCTTGCTAAGACCTGCGCAATTATGACGCTCGGCTTGCTGAGCGCACAGCATTTTTGCAGCATTTTTGTTGTGCGCTCAGCAAGACGCGCGTCATAGTTGCGCAGGTCTGAGCAAGACGGCTCCAAGTCGAACGAGGCTATTGTCATGACTCTCTCTAAAAAAAGGAAGGGCGGGCTCACAAAAGCGAAGAGAAAGAATAATCTGAGCGAGGGAGTACAACTAATTACTGCTTCCTTCAAAAAAGAGAAGGTAACGAAACCGCATAAGGACCCAGGGTGACATCCACGTCACACACACTTTGTGTAAAATTTTCCTCATACAGGTTTATACCATGGTTTATACTAGATTTTTACTAATTAAGTCCCTTAGTTTACTCAACATCCTGGTGTGGTTGTCATGTGACAGCCATGTGACTGTGTCAGGAAGTGACTTCCCAAAGATTGCAGTGTGACAGGTGCACACAACTGGAGAAATTAGCAAATTTCAAAAGCTTGTTTTTTGTTACTAAAGGTGAGTTAAAACCCATTTAGCACTTCTAATGCTTTAATAGGGTGTCCTGTATTACATTTAACCTAGTCTGACCATATTTCATAAACAAATTTATATAGAACAAGTTAGGAAAAATCGCTGTAACGTTTTTGTCACAATAACAAAAAAGGTAATAAGCTAATCAATACATTTTAGGTTTACATTTCATTTATTTTCAATTAATATATGTTCTTTTGCTAAATTCAATGTACATTTGAACACATTTAAACCAAAATTAATGACAACACATTCTTATATTATATTCCCAAAAAAAGTTTGGATAATATTTTGGATTTAAAAAAAAATCTAATTTAAAAATACATAATAATAATTGAGAAAACATCAGAAATGTGTTCTATGTGCTCCACTTAGTCTGTGTTCCATCTCTCATATTTTTCCTATAAGTATAAAATGGGTTAACGTTATTGTAGGCATGTGAAGAAAGTATATGTGGGCTTCATTCAAACTGTATATAAATAATTAAGATGACTTTGAAACTTGGTATGAACAGTTCTAAGTGACTATAATGCACTTTGCAGATTAATGTAAAGTATTAATATAGTGTATTTTCTTCTGGCTTCCTCTGCAACAGTACAAGGCTGACTTCTGCTACAGGGAAATCTCCCCCAAACTCCTTACAATGACCATCAGCTCCATAAGGTAACACAATAATAGTACCCCATACAACCCACTTCAAATATACTGAACTATCCCTTTAATCCTCATGTGTGCAGCTAGCTACTCTGTGCCGGTTGCAGACTTCCTGTTGTACTTGGCAACTCCCAAATGGTCGTGTATGAAGTGAACTTCTTGAATGTATGCCAGCGTGTTGATTCATAAGAGTACAGTTGTTACGGTGTGGCAGACAGGCAGGCAAGTAGGACCCAAACGCAAGACGTATCAAGAAAATTTTCGTTTATTTAGCTCCAAAAAATACAACAAAAAAGGCCAACAGGCAAAAATGCAAAAAAGCCCAGGAAACAAAAGTAAAGCAGGGAACAGAGGGAACACACAAGACAAGGACTCATCGACACTGACACGAAAAAGCCCTACTTTAATATGTTATAGCTAGAAGAACCAAACTTGAAATTCCATTTGACATAGTCGTACTGTATTTAAGAGCATTCTGTCGGCTTTAGAAAAAGGGCGGATAAAGTTGCATTAAAAAGCACGTATATAGCATTAATATTAGAACTCTTTGCCACTGAAAAAGTGCCAGATGAAATGCCTTTAGGAGCACAATCACCTCCCCTCCCATTCCCAGGTATAGAGGATAATAGATCCTACACACTATTTGTGCATAATGACTGAAGAAAACCGCTGAGCTTGGCTTTTCCAATCCCCTCCCTGCCTCTGCATGATATATATGAGTCCCTTGGAGGAACGCTTGATGGATTTTTAATCTCAAAACCTTTATGACATAAGAGGTTCTCACCCCAAGGTATATTTCACAGTTGACCATTAAGATAATCATTAAAGAATGTTACTGTTCAGCACTTTGGGAGGGGGTGGGTTGGGGGGGGGGGGGCATATTAGTGGAGCTGTTGTTGATAACAAGGCATATATTTTCTCTCTTGGACAGGTTCCAGCCGATAGTGAAGTATGGTATATGCCATAATAATGCCTGGACAATCATAAGGGAACAATAGGGAATATAAATCTAGATATTGGTTGCAAGTTTAAAGCCTCTGGAAAACCTGGTCTCAAATAGTAAACATTTGAAAATCTTTACAAAAATATTGATTGAAAATGAATGTTCATAATTATTATAAAACTTTTTTACAGTCCAGTTTGATAGGACAGTATGGGCGTGACCATATCAAACAGTCTACATGGGCAGCAGAGAACTGACGTGATTGGTTGACAATACTTATTGTGTCATAAGAACCAGAGCATAGCTAGCCTGGCACCGCCCACCTACCTACTTCTGCTCAATTTTTATTTCCCTTCAGTAGTCAGTCTGGGTCCGCGGTATATTCGCGGGTTTTCTTTTTTACCGGTTCAATCAGCAAACAGAGGGAGTGGCTGAGAACAATGATGTTGAGGTCGTGCGCCAGTTTCAGTTGTAGTCAGCAGGGGTGTAAAGTAGCGAATTACATTTACTCGCGTTCCTGTAATTGAGTAGTTTTTTCGTGTACTTGTAATTTTTTAAGTGATTTTTAAAACCAATACTTTTACTTTTACTTTGAGTATGTTTATTGTGAAGTATTGTACTTCGCTACATTTTATATCACCTGCGTTACTGAGTAAAAAAATAGATAGGCTAAAGGAGAGAAAAGAAAAGAAATATCGCGGGGGGCTTTTATTTTTACGGCACAATACCGGAAACTAACACAGTGAGTGATCGACAGGAGGAGAGAACACATTGAGCGACTTTATTATACTGAACTATAATGACAATATCTTTCAGTTGGATCTTATCAGATGGTAACCATCATGCAACTAATTCTCCAAATAACATAGTTAGAAGGATTTTGTGGATTTGGGTTTACAGGGGCTTTAAGAGTTGTTGGTGGGGTTAAATAAACATAGCACATCAAATCAGTAGGAGTATTTATCCAACCATACCTACATGCATAACTTCCTACTCACTTTACAAAACACCTCTTGCCTCTGTACCATCCCAATCCGAGAAACAAGAAAAAAATAAATCTGCTAAATTGCTTCTAGCACATCAGGTCCATAGATCATCTCTGCACACACAAAACGAGAAAAAAAAATCTTCAACTTTGTCAGTTTATTCTGCTGTGTTAGAAACAACTCGCCCCCCCAAGTTATCATTTTAAGATATTTTTTTGGCATTTTTATGCTTTTTAAAATGTATTGATAGTGTAGAGACAGAGTTGAAATGGGGCAGAGAGGGGAGTGACATGCAGAGAACGACCGCGGGTTGGAATCCAACGCAGGTCCGCTGCTGGCCGAGGCCCATGGAGGGGACGCCTTACCAACTGAGCTAAAGGTGCCCCCTCAGTTATCATTTTAGATCAATAAGGAATGTCAGTAAATATCAAGAGATTCCAGCCCTGCCTCGAGGAAGGTGGTTGTTGAGGGGGGGATGTTGAGAGGTATTGATAGATGGACCTGGAGCAAACAAGGCGCCAAAGTCACTAATACAAAGCTCTCGAGAGGGCCGTAAACCTGCAAGTCAACCAGAGGTTATCGTAAGGAAAAGAAAACTGTATGCTTTTTCCTCTCTCTCTCTCTCTCCCTTGCTCTCTCTCCCTCTCTCTCTCTCTCTGCCTTGCTATATGACTCATTTTTGATCCTATCGACTGAGTCTTGGATCCTTTGCCATTGTAGAAATAATGATAAAACTATCTACGAATCATAGTTCGTCATTAAACCAGCCAATTAGCCATTAGGTTTGGGTATATAAAGCTCAACGTGCTGCTCTGGAGCCCTGCAGTGGGTTGTCCTATTGCTTTCATAAATGAGTGCTGAAAAAGATTATAAATATTAGATTATTTTTTGCTTATTTCTTGTCAAAAATTTGAGAGATATTAGATAGAATATGTATTGCTCCAATGGGGAAATGGGGTTGCAACAGCGGAAAATAATATAATTCAAATGTATAATGTTTTACCATGGCAACCATCTTAGCCTGTCGCATTAGGCCGTAATGTGAATAGATTTAGTTCAGTAGGTATTTGGTTATTAACCAAAGTACACTGACATTTTGAATGACCTGAATGAGACAGCTGATCAACAAAGATACAACATGACATCCTGTGGGGAATGTTAGGGAAAATATTATTCATTTATTATGAATTTATTATCATAAATTGTGGAAATCTTCATGGAATCGGTCAAACTGCTCTGACCTCAGTCTTGTGTAAGATAGAGTCAGGTTGTTTTTCGCCAACTAGATTTGTTATGTCTCACTATACCCCAACCCTGAAAATCTAGTACGTAGGCTGAAATGTTCATCTCACTATAACTTCTCTGTATGACCGCCTATCGTTGGTCACTTCATTACAATCCCCTTGCTGTATTGTTTGTCTTGACCCTTGTTTGCAAACAAGATCTGTTCTATGTTGTATATAAACATTGTAACTTATATAGCGCTTTTTAGCCGATTTTCTCAGCCCCAAAGCGCTTTACATTTCTGACCACATTCACCCATTCATACACACACTCATACACCGATGGCAGTAGCTGCCATGCAAAGCGCTCTCTGAACCATCGGGAGCAATGTGGGGTTCAGTGTCTTGCCCAGGGACACTTCGACATGTTGCGGGTAGACGGGGGATCGAACCTCCGACCCTGCACTCCAGAGGCGACCTCCCTGCCCACTTCGCCACTGCCGCCGTGTCATCTGGTATTGTCTGCCACATTGCAATAGTTAATTTTTTTTATAACCAGACTTTTATTTAACTTCAGAAAAATAAATAGCTCTTGAATTTCGTGAACAATAAAATGCCCCCTTACTCAATTCACTACAGCCGAATTTGGTCTGGTATGACCAGTAGGCCTAATGGCTACTAATATAAGCCCCAACGGTAACAAAGTATGGACGTTTTTTGTTCAGGTTAGCCTCTGTGCTACAAGCTTACTTTATGTAACTCAATGCAATCATTATAGATTAAAGAATTGCGGTTTTAAATCAGCCCTTTTATGAGCTCTAGCTTATGCCGTCTAAAGTTAGTTATAAAACATCATACAACCTTTTTATCTTTTATCACACCACTACTACATTAGGATTTAACAATATACTGGAACTTTAGCATGCTCAGAACAATAAACTATAGTTCACAATGATCCATTTCCCTCTCCTTCTCTTTGAATGGAAAATGAACACGCTTTTGCTCGCTTCATATAGCATGCTATGTTGCAGCACTCAAAAGCATCAATTGCTGCGAGATTATAGAGAAAAATTACTTTCAACTTTTGACTGTACAGTACTCAAAAACATGCCCCCCTCGACAGTCGCATGGCAACAGCAGCTTCCTACATACAGTAGATGGAAGGTTTAGACTTGAGGCCATGTTTTTTTGATGTAGAAAATGAAAGCGCATGTCAATACACATGTCCGGTTGTTTGTGTCCCAAGTAAAAAGAGCTGAGTTGATTGGAGGCATATAGGTTGACTGCAAACCCCAAACGGCCGACCCAAATAGTCCCTGGGAGAAAAAAAACTTTAGTGAAGCAGTCAAGAATCAGCCCCAGTTCCTTGTTTGAGAAATTCACTGAATGAATTCTTTCTGATGTCTCCTTCCTTTCTTTTTTCCTCTTTCTCTCACCCTCCCTTGCCTGCCAACTGACATACTTTCTTTTAACTCCTCACATGGGCGAGCGACGGAAGGGGAGCGTGGGAGAGAGTGGGAGGGATAGAAAGAAAGGGAGGAAGGATGGAAAGATGGAAAGAGAAAGAAAGTCTGTTTTCTCAGCATCAAAAGACTGTCTCTGAGACTAGGGGGAATACATTGACTCTTGGATGTAGTGCTTTTTGATGATGCCTTTTTTTTCTGTTTCATGAAACCCAATGATACACAACACTAGCAAGCAGCATCAGAAGCAATGCATTATGGCGTACTTCTCCCTTTGAGACAGTTCTCGCCCTCTGTCTTGCTCTCTCTCTCTCTCTTACCCTCATCTAAATCTTCTTTCGCCTCTCATTATAACCTGTCTTTTTTAGAAATTGTAAGACCTGACATCAGCTTGCAGGCAAAGATGTACTGTGTGTGTGCAAGACAGAATTGAATGAAGTCCCTATAGACGTTATATACTTTTCTTAGAGAGGCAACTGCATATATATATCCCTAAATCATTAAACATTTAAGAGGGCTATACCCCAAGTGTTCAAAACTACAGAGAATAACATGTCCTAATACGTATGACCCAGAAACAAACTCCGTCATATTTGAAATCACATCAGCCCACTTGCCATAATTATACAGGCAAAAAAAACAAGCTCTTTATAGAGGTTAGATGAAATAGAATACTGACCAAGGTTTTTTTTTTTTTTTTTTCAAACTGTAGAGGGATGGATGGATGGAACAGATGCACACGCTATGCCCTTTGTGGCAATTACACAAACCTGATTGATGCTTTGCTTGATTGAACGCAATTTCATTCTCCGCATCTGTAGTTGCTCTTATCTCTTCGGAGGATACAGTATAGTGTCCTGGCAAATTTGATTTTTACGAGACCACATTACGGGATTAAAAAGTGAAGGTCTCATATCAACATCTTAATTCATTGCTAAGATTCAAGTCTTTTGAAACCAAACTTGGGTCTGCTTGCACTTCTTCTTCGTCTTTACGCAAACTTCTCGCTATGCCAACAATTTTTTTTTAAATCACAAAACCTATGGCCAGATACGGTGGAATAATATAAAATCTTCCCACTGTTTTTTTTTTCTTTGTTTTATTAATATCTTTGACGGATCTTTATCCAAAAATATATTTACGGTCCTCTATTCATGTTCCATGAATTATTTCGAATGGTTTGACATTCAGAATTACAGCAAGTAAATTGACTTGTTACATGGGCCAGGGTTGTGGTGGAGTGCTCACTCCCATCGTATCTTTGCACGGACAATCAGCAGGGGCACTTTTCTATTCGCCTGGGCTCATTATGATCAGAACAAAGTGAGCGCCTGCTGCCATAGGAGAGGGCCAGTGTGCACACAAAAGTAGCTTTGTTTTAAATGTCGCCCATATATCTCCATAAAGGTTAACAACGTCTGTTTTCTATCATTGAGGGTTTTGTTGCAGGAGACAAAAGGATACTAGAATGTGTTGAAGTCCAATTGGCACAGTGCAGTATAGTGTCAACACACTCTAAACTAATATCTGAGAAACCAAACCTTTAATGTGCACTATGCAACTTTGGGTGTGTCAGAGAAGTGAACATTTTCTAAAGCTATATTCGCATAACTTAACAAAAAAAAAATTCCTCACAGGGAAACTAGATCCCTGGAACACTGTTTGAAGTTAGAAAGCTTCCTGAAAAGTCACTGTTTCACTGCTGTTGTTTACAGAGGCAGGGGCCCACCGTTTTGTTAACAAACATTCTAGTCTTACGTTTGGTTTTCAAATAATTTAGTTTTGATTTATGAATGATTCAATAAGAATTACATGTAGAAAGAAATATCTGTTTTGCAGGCTCTTCATATGTGAAGAGCCTGCAAAAGCCTCCCCTGAAACTGCATAGTGCAGTGGAGAAGTATCACTGTATTTAGCTTAAAGGTGAAGTAAGCGGTTTATTTATGTTAATATAAGTGTTAAATCGCTCTTTATTCATACAGTGATAATTTACATAATGTGCGCGTTTCATAAAGCCGATCTCTGTCAGCTGCTCTGCATGTAATCGGCAAATAAACTTATTGGAGGATCCCGAAATGTCTACCCAATCACGAGAGAGAACGCTACAAACCGAAACCCGTCTCACTCATGGTCTCACTGCCGGTGCACGCCAGAGCAACAGATGGGTGAATGTTTATGTGCCTACAATGGCGGAGCAGGTAAAAAAAAATCCCAATGTCTGTTTTGATGGTTTTTATCATGTTTTATCACACTTATGGATCTTAGATGATGCTAGATAACTCGCTGCTTGAAGACTGCAGTGCATTAATGTGGTGACGTAGGGACGAGCGAGGGGACTGCTAACTTCAGTAACTGAAAGGAAGTTAGCTAAAAGAACCATTCCGCTTACAGCACCTTTAATAAGTATCTTTAAGAATAAGGTTGTGTTTCCTGCCATCTGCTGGAGGCTGTTAGTATATGCAGCAGTTTACATGTACCCCCCTCCTCCAGAATAACACAGTTTCACACACCCACACACTCATGGGCAGACACACATTAAAGGGCGTGTACGTGTGATTAACACTCCCCGTTTCCACATTTCTCGCCAATTAGCAGCTGCTTGTTGTAGCTCATACTGACAGATATTCAAAAGACAATTCTTATAGCCTTCCCGTGTCAATAAAGCCATAGATGCCATAATTATGCCATGTTTGATTACTCCCTGTTTGTAGTTTGCACTGCACAGGGGCCAATTTCATGGACAAAGATTCTGCTTATTAATGTTTACACTCTTCAATTACGGCACATATCATAGAATTGTCTTGATTGCTTCTGGCTGAAATGCATCTTGGGAAATGTTGTTCATCTTTTTTTTTTTACTGAGGCATTAACCAGGAGAGTTAAAGATGACTGTTGTGTTGTGTTGTGTGACCCCTTTTTAACCCCCCTTTCCAGCCCTAATCTTTTGCATACAGTCCCACGTATATATTTCACTGTTTATGCTAGAGATATTTATGAGCCTTTTTGTGAGAATGTGTTATGTAGCATGTTGGAAATATATTCAAGACTTTCAAAACGGCCTTCCTCTAGTGCAAATTTTCCACACTAATTAAACATGGACGCACTTGAAATACACTGCAAGCGAGGCAATTCAACCGTTGCTTGTATCCTAGCGTATAGCCTAACAGATGTCTTCCCCCTGTAATACACGATTCAGTCAAGTCCCTCTTACAAACCACTCACCTCCAGTCAAACCCAGTGAAGCTCTCACTGCATACGATTGAGCCTGAGACACCCACTTTTTTACCTTGAAATGATGTTGCCAAGTAACAACCTCCGGAGTGTGTGTGTGGGTGTGTGGGTGTGTGTGTGAGTGTGTGGGTGAGTAAGTGGTGGGTGGGTGTGCATATGTCTGCTTTCAGGTGTGTCCTTGACATGTGTTGTGAAGTGCAATTGCGGGCTCTTAAAGTGGGAAACAGCTGGGCAAATGAATTCCAAGTCCTCTTCTCAGTACTACCCATAATGCTTTGCAAAGGGCAACACACTATTATGATGCAGCCATGTAATTAATAGATGCCATCTGTATTTTACGTTTTGCATCACACCTCATGTATTTGTCAATTTTTTTTCTAACCTATTTCACTCTGTCTCTCTCTCTGTCTCCCCCCAGCTCTCTCTCTCTCTCTCTCTCTCTCTCTCTCTCTCTCTCTCTCTCTCTCTCTCTCTCTGTAGGGCGCTGCTTAACTGATACATGTACCACAGTAATCCCCCTTCTTAGCGAACGGGATTAATATTTAATTCAAGAAGAGCCTTTTATCGATAATTCGCTGTGCGTTTCATTGTTCACTGTGTTTAGGGTGGCTTTAACCCGGCTTTTGGCAAATTGAAGGGGAATGGTTAAGTGCATTAGAGCGATAGACTGGGGGCAGGATAGGATAGGAGGACCAGAACACAGCTTCTTATCACACAAGAGAGTGAGGTAAAGGTGTCAGCATTCCTATATTCTTCTAAAAGCAAAAATACCGCTGTCAAGTGCTCTCGGTCTTTATGTAATGCAGGTGTTTACAGGAGTATGTATATAGGGCTTCTTAAGGGATCCCATACCATCACTTTAGAGTCTATCTATCCATAATGGATTTCTGAACCACTTTGTGCTTTTATCCTTGACGCGCACACACACAAAGTAAACTATCTTGACTGTGAAATGCCTCAGTATTGGTTCTTTCTCGACAGTGCACTTTTAATGTTGGCAACATATTGCGGAGTGCAATCACCTGGTATACCCTCCAAACCCATGAGGTTATTTTAACTCTGCAGGTCTGTGTGTTAAAGAGGCCCTGCTGCTTTCTATGGTGTTACACATGCTCTGTAAGCAGAAAAATAAGTTATCACCAAGGGGCTATATTGGAAATCAAATCAAATCAAATCAGTTTTATTTGTATAGCCCAAAATCACAAATGCATTTGTCTCAGTGGGCTTTACATTTCATACATTATACAATATAATACAATATGACACCCTGCCCTTACACCCTTAGCTCGGCTGAGAAAAAACTCCCAGTAAAAACCCTTTACCGGGATTAAAAAAATAATAATTGAAGAAATCTCAAGGAGAGTCGACAGAGTAAGGGATCCCTCTCCCAGGACGGACATACTGCAATAGATGTCATAAGTAGAGAAAATCACGAAGGAATTTGATCATTGACCAGGTGATTACATGGTAATACTAAGTAAAGTGCAGGAAGACTTCAGATGCTGCCAGAGGATCCACACCGTCTCGTCTCGGAAAAGTTTCTTGTAGAAGATACTGAAGGTGAGAGACTTGAATTTGTACATTGGCGAAGGTGGAATAAAAAAAGAGTTACACTAGCTCTAAATCTACAATGCTGAAGTTCACCACAAAAATGTCAGTTCAAAGGGAGCCTTAAAGGTGCACTATGCAGTTTTAAAGGTGCAGTGTGTAATATGACATCATCAAGTAAGTTCTAGAAAGTTCTAGAATGCAACGCTCCCTGAATAACCCCACCCCTTTCGGATAATAACAGAAGCTACAGTGGCCTTCAAGGACAAGAACAATTCTAAATTTTAAACAATCCACCTGATGACATTCCAACTATGACACTTCCAAAATGGCGGTGACAAGGCCTTGGTCCAAAGTATGGAGAAATATGGACATATATGAGACCCTTTCTAAGGAATAAAATAATAATTCTAAAAAAAAAAATCAGCTATTATGCACTAAATTAAACGTACTTATGGATATTATAATTATTTTCTACTAAATCTTCTAGGAAATAAAACCCAAAATTCTACACAATGCAGGTTTAAGGGAAGGGGATTTGTTAACATTTGCAGGGCCTGCAGTTAGTTGATCAAATGAATGTTCACTATTTTCTTAGTTTTTAATAATTCTAGCATCATTTATCAAAACTAAATTGTTTTGAGGCACCTCGAACCAAAGGTAAGACTAGAATATGTTTGTAAACCAAGCTGTGGGCCCTGCTGCTATAAAGAACAGTTTAACAGTGACTTGTTCAGGAAGCTTTCTAACTTCAAACAGTGTTCCAGGGATTACACTTTCCTGTGAGGAATGTTTGTTTACTCAGTTATGAGAATATACCTTAGAAAATGTCCACTTCTCTGACACACCCAAAGTGACACAGTGCACCTTTAATGTGTATACCTTTCATTAATTGACTTTCCAACTTTGAAGCACCTGGTGATATCTCTCCTAGTCTAAAGAGAGCATTGGTCTTTCGTCTGTCCTCGGCCTATTTCTGCTGGTGTCTTTAATAATTTACAGTTGGGAAAAAAACAGGTAATGCTTTATAATAGAAATTAATCTGGGTAATGTAGCCTATAGGAATTATTATTTATTTTTTCTGACACACCAATTAGGGTTTTCTTTTCTTTTTTATGAATTGAAACAGCATTGAATGCAACCCCTGGTGGATTGGTGATATAAGAGTGCTTTGGCTCCACCTAATGGACCATTTTATTTTTTATGTTTGAATGCAATTCGATGCAATTGCGTCATCGTGCTTTCTCAATCCGCGGAAATCCGTGGGCAACCCTTCAGCATGAAGTCGGGCAGAGTCACACTTAAAAATAGAAATATGGCGATGCCACCTTCAAAATAAAACAGGATTTTTTTTTCTAGCAGACCACTTCACAATTATATTGAGAGAGCAGGTTTTCACAAAGATAATAAAAAAACACCTAAAAAAGTTATACGAAAAAAGAAGACATCATAATCAAATTAAATATACACCAAAATATTGTAGCCAATTTATTAACACATTGAATTGAATTGAATTGAACATGTTTTATTTCGAACAAGTAAAGAAAAACAAAGAAAAAGCAATAGTAAGCAATACAATTAAAATATATAGCCTTTTCATGTAAGCAATAATAACCTAGCCTTTATGCAGCCAAAGGCCTACATCACCTTCCATATAGACTGCTCATAGAGCTTCATAGTGCTGAAAATACTTGTAGACCTGCCTGTTATTAGGCTACTAAGTAAGTATAACTTTTGGCATTTATTCTATTACTCAAAACATTTGTACGCATACACACCTGTGCATATTTTAATTTGAAATACTTGGTCGGAAGTTTGAGCTTGTAGTAGGACGAGCTTGACACTGTTGATCAACTTGGTTTTACCCACAACGGTATTTTCCGGAGCGAGTGCAGCCATTTCTGGTATCCGTCTGTTCTATTCTCTATACGCTGATTAAGAAAGTGTCTCCTAGATCTGACAAAGAGTCTGGAGTAACAAATAGCCTAGGTAGATTTCTAACCCCAGTTCCGTCGGCTGGCCTTGGCCCGCCAGCTGAACCTCGTCAGGATGGATCCAGCGAGCCGATACCAAGTGGTGAGTAGCGGGCGGAGGGAGATCGAAACACCGTGTGGTTGCTCCGGGAACTCGGCCTGTCTTTCACAGGAAACAGGGCCTCGCTTATATTACAGGCATCGCTACAGTTTAACAATATAAGTAGAATGAAACATATGAAGTCGACACAAAAGATAAACATACTATTTTGGCCTCTGAATAGCCACTTCTGTAGCATTTTGTCACTATTTATTTCCTCGAATTGTTTTGTTTTGACAGCTAGCCTCAGGAAGCACTTCCGCATCGGCCATGCTAACGTTAGCGTAGCCAGCCAATGTTTATTCTTGTAGGCCTTGGAAGCAGGTTCCACATTAATAAACATAGTATTAGATATCATATCTTCACGTGCTTAGTATGAACACCCATGTTAAGTTACACGGCTTTGGATAAGCTGAGCTACTAGATGTAAATTAGCTTTAGTAGGGGAATTTAATGGCTAATATCTAATGTGGCTTAAAGTTTTTAGGCCACTCAGCCAAATATTTTTTTAACTAATGAGTCGGACGGACGGGTGAAGTATTTGAGTCCAAAAGGTTAGTAAGAGTCACGTGAAGTGTATTCCATTAATAACCAAGTAACTTTACCAAGTTATGACTGCTATCTCGCCTTGTTATACAATAATTCAGTGTTATTCTCCATAGGTGTGAACGGTTTCCCTAGTCAATAGCAATGTTTGATGTTGAGTTAAAACTAGCCTACATTTTGAAAACGTCACAATGTGTCGAGGATATGTGCATTTAATAGGTGGGACGTTATTATTGTGTCTTTTCAAAGTGTAATTCAAGCCGTGGAAAGTTACAGCAAGCGGGGCTGAGACTGAGATGTTGTTAACAGTAATGCCCACTTTTTCAGATAAAGTGGGCTTTGTGCTCGGATGCCTGTGGTGATTGGATATGCGAGTGATAATCCCACAAGACTCAATAGGAGCCTAAACAAATCACAGTTGTGTGTGTGCACGAGGCTGGTCAAAGTACAACGTTTTTTTGTGTGTGTGAAACTAACAGTAAGCCCTACAGTAATACAGTGTTCTGCTTTTCAGTGCCCTGTATCATGTAGGCTATGTGTTGAATAATTGTACAAAAAGTAGGCTAATTTAACCATGTGTGCAGCAGACCACGCCATCTTTATTTCATTATATGCCTTCACATACACACTGGAAATTCCTTTTTGCTCTCTAGGGGGGAGGGGGGGGTTATTATTTGGACATACAAGGTCGGAGGCTTTGCTGTTATGTTGTTAAGATCTTATATAATACGATAGTGTGTGTGTGTGTAAAAGGGGAGGGGGGGGGGGGGGTGTGCGTTATGCTCTGTCCTTGATTCTCAGCCAGTTGTCAGCTCACTCATTCACTCACTGTCCCTGCTGCATGTCAACCCAACCAAAATAATCTTTCACCTGTGACTGTATTTCTGTGTAAACAATGGCCCAGTGATTGTAAATGTAATCGAGCATATTATCTCCTGTTATTATTTATTAGTCACCTCACCTGTGAGTTATTAATTTTTTTAAGATCAGTCTGTCGTGCGATAATGTTAAAGATTTAAGGCGTTACCTTGTTTGCGACACTGTAACCTATTAAACATAGTTATACCGGCGATGATTTGAATTGATAGCTTCTGAATAAATAGCTTCAGACCTAAACTTGTTGTCAAAACAAAAGCAAGCATTTTTCGGTTACTTCCTTTCTTTGCAAAACAGTGCACTGCGTCACCCTGACATATTGTATGCACTCTTCACTGCCGTCACTCGTGGATTTTTCACTTAACGTCATTGAGGAATGTGTACTACGCCTTGTTAACAAGCTGTACTCGCTGGGCCACATTGACAGAGCTTGAGTAAACCTTTACTTAGTATTATCCTCAAGGTGACGTGCCATTGAACAGATCATATAACCTACACCTTATTTTGGACTTGATATTGCATGATTACAAAAAAAACAAAAGAAAGTTGTAATTTGCTAACGTCAGTTGCAGCTTTGTCATCGTCCTAGCATAAGATTGCGCGGCTAAGTGTTGTTTAAGGCTGTGACTGGGTGTAGTTAACTTTCTCAAGGGCACTCCATTGGAAGTCACAAAAGAGCCTGCCCAGATTTCACCACCCCCCCCCGCCCCCTCTGTCATTTCAGAAGGTGTTTGGCTGTTTGGTCAGTCTCCTAACCTCACCACCTGTCTGACATTTTGTCGGTTGCAAACTTGAGTAACCGGGGCGACATACTACTTCCAAAATGCAGGTTATGTATGTTGTAATCCTGTGGCTGTGTCACAATACAAACCAGTTGCAAGTCGAGGCAATAGGAAGGGTTCACGTTGCATTATGGGTAAACAAAAATACAGCTCTGATGCGATTTGAGGAGATTGAATTAGTAAACGGCAACAAAAACATAGCGAGGTAACTATTCAATATGAATACATTAACTGCTATGGCTGAAAAAGGTCTATAGTAAAAAAGTATTGCTTGTTAATCTTAACCTTTAAAAATGTATATTTATAACACACTTTGCAGTAATGTGTCCTTATTAATAGGATCTTGACTGTCCACTTTGTATGGGAAAATGTGTTACATAATCACTCCCTCATGTCTTCTTTACATAGTTGCCATTCTGCCTAGTGGAAAAGCACAAGGCCAGTTTTTGAACACTGAGCATTCCCTCACACCCTCACTTTTTTGACCGTTTGATCATCAGCTGATCTTGCTTTTTGCCAATTCCCTCTCTCTCTCTTCCTGTCTCTCTCTTCCTCTCTCTACCTCCTCCATCCAGTTCCACAATGATGAAGACGACTCTTCCGAGGCCTCCACCAGTGAGCAGCAGCAGCAGCAGCAGCCGTGCACTTCTGCCCAGGCCCGGGCCAGCACATCGGGCTATAGCCAGGACCAGAGCCTGCAGCCTGGGGGCACCAGCTCTGCTCATCATGCCCCAGCAGAGGCATCGTGTTCGGGCACTCAGGAGGGGGAGGACGCGATGGAGGCACCACCACCTCCATACGCCTCCATTGAGCTGGGAGCAACCGCAGCACCCGGTATGTATAGGAAACGGAATCTGGGTTTGTGTTTGATTGAATTTGTCTCTACAAAGTCAGCGATTCTGGAAAACACTTCTCCTCACTAGGGGTGTCACTATTCTTATTTCAAAAGATGTACCGCAAACAAAATATTGTCAAATTTAAATCATTTATTTTCAATATGAACGTAACATTATCCAGTCATTTTGGAAGCAACACGAGATTGTGACACCGTTACTCCGCACAATCGGCTACCTGTCCGTATTGTATGTGCGCTGTAAAAAAAATAATCCGGTGTAAATACACAGCCTAGGCTCTGTTAACAGGTATGTAAACAAATTGTATGTCTACAAAGGGGGCCCCACTGTAGCCAGCAACATGCCCGTTTACAGACCCTACGAATGGATTTTTTTATTCAGCGAACACACAGTATATACAGGGAGCAGATCCTTTTGGAGATACACTGATTTTGACAACAAGCATTCTCCAGAATCGCTGACCTTTTGAATTGTACATTTTATTATTTTTTTATTTTTTTAAGATTTTTTTTTGGCATTTTCAAGCTTTATTAGATAGTACAGAGTTGAAATGGGGAGACAGAGAGAGAGGGGGGATGACATGCAGTAAGGCCGCGACCACTGCAACGAAGGCCGGAGCCAATATGGTACACGCTCTATCCACTACGCCACCGGAGCGCCCTAAATTGTACATTTTCAAGACAGTGACTATATTTTTCCCTCAGTGTGGCTTCCTAAAAGTAGCGACATCTGTGTTTTTGTAGCAGTTTTTTAGACTTGTCTTCACTCATGAGTCAGCATTGATTTCCATGACAGCACTACCACATCATTGGCAGACACTCGACGCCGCCTTCATTTTCCTTTTACTTGGGAACCAAATATTTTCCTTTCCTGCTGATTCCCCACAGAGACTAGTTATGGCAGCGACTTCCCAGTCCCTCCGCCCTACAGCGTCGCCACATCACTGCCCACTTACGACGAAGCAGAGAAGGCCAAAGCCGCCGCTATGGCTGTGTCCACCGTGGATGTAATGCCACGGGTAAGGACTAATACACACACACACACACACACACACACACACACACACACACACACACACACACACACACCATTAACAAGGTATTGTTACAGTGTATCAATGTGAGTTTATACAGTTTCAGAGGAAGGGGATTTGTTTACATTCACGGAGCATGTAGTTAGTTTACAAAACATATTTACTCTACATGTAATTCTTAGTATTGAATAATTCTATCATCCTAAATCAAAACTAAATTATTTTGAGGAACCTGGAACCAAACATAAGACTAGAATATTTTTCTAAACAAAACGGTGGGCCCTGCTGCTGTAAACACTGTGTTCTAAGTGTTCAAACTTCAAACAGTGTTCCAGGGATCACATTTTCCTTTCAGGAAGTTTATGTTTAACATTATATAAAATGTTCACCTCTCTGACACACTGAAAGTTACATAGTGCACCTTTTAAAGAGCATTCACATACTTCACAAAGGTATTGTTATCAATGTAAGTTTATATTACATTTTCTTTATTAAAAGTACCTGAAGATGCATCAGAATTAAATCCACCCTACATTTGCCGGTATGGCCTGACGTTGGCATTGATTTTCATTTTAAGTGGCATTAAAAAGTAAGTCTGTTTATGGTTCACTTGTTTGCCATATATTCATGGGATTATATTGTGTGTCTGTGTCCATGTTAGGATGATGAATTCCCTCCCAGAGACGATTTCAGTGACGCCGACCAGCTTCGAGTTGGCAACGATGGAATCTTCATGTTGGCCTTTTTCAGTAAGCCAGTCTCCCCCTTAAAGCTACAGTGTTACAGTTAGCAGTACAATCAACAACTGAAACATTTCTTGGAGCGCTTTTTGGTATTTTTATGTGCTCCTGCTAGATTGTCTTTTTTGCTGACAAAAGGTGCTAACGTTTTTCCTCTGTGGTGGCAGATAAAACGTACTTTTGTTTTCACAGTCAAACGGAGACAACCATTAAGATGATCATCTTGTTTGCCTTTATCTCTAAATCGTCCTTATCAACGGCCATCTCTAAAACTTATCCACCATACATTACTAGTGCTTTCATTTTGAAAATATCTACTGCCATTTTCAAAGTAATCTTTTGCAAAAAAAAAATCCAAAATGAATGTAGTATTGTACATATTAAATAATTTTTAATTTTTACAATTTTGTTGTTGTTTTTTGAGCAAGTATCTTGTGTGTTTGTCCCTCTCTAGTGGCCTTCCTGTTTAACTGGATCGGGTTCTGCCTGTCGTTCTGTCTGACCAACACCATCGCAGGTCGCTACGGCGCCATCTGCGGCTTTGGCCTCTCCCTCATCAAGTGGATTCTCATTGTCAGGGTACGTAACGACCGACCCTCAGTTAATACAGTATGTTAGTGACCGTAGGCATGGGCCGGTATGGTAACCTTTTGCAAAAATTCCACAGTTTCACGGTATTGCTAATACAGCTCTCAAATGTGTTATTTTGAAATGTCACGGTAAAAAAAACATTTTGTGGCGCTGAACACAAACTTTACATTTTTTAAAAACCATGTAGAATATTCTGAACATAATTAAACGTGTATGATAGACAATAATTTAATTATTTTAATCAAAATTGAAATAAAAAGCAGTCCTCAAGTGTTTTCAACAAGGTTTTTAGAGACACGCTCACTCTGTACACATTTCTCTTCTAGTACAAGTGGTTATGATGCAGCGATATTCTGAACATTTAATGAACTTGTATGTTTAAATACCCTTTGTGTTCTAGTACCTAAGAACGGTATGACAGAGATAATGGCTGTATTGAAACCTTGACTTTTTCATACCTCGGTACCGGTTATCGTCCCATGCCTAAGTGACTGTATTGGCCTGAATATATAGGACAGATAACACAAACATTTGATGGAAAAGGGGTGGGTGATTGGGGGGGGGGGGGTCATCGCATATTCTAAATATAGCATCAGTAAGAATATATTACTGTTAACTTAAAATTATGGAAAATCATATAATTTGTCTTCTTCTGTGACACAGTTCTCTGACTACTTCACCGGCTACTTTAACGGTCAATACTGGCTGTGGTGGATCTTCCTGTTGCTCGGTGAGTGTATATATTGTAACTGTAAATAGTGTTGTGGACAATCCTTAAGTCTTTGCATTATTATTTTTGGCTGATTTCTCACGCTGAGACCTGTCCTTTTTCCCTTCCAACAGGCCTCCTGCTCTTCTTCAGGGGATTCGTGAACTACCTAAAAGTGCGCAACATGTCGGAGAATATGGCCACCTCTCATCGGACACGCCTCTTCTTTCTCTACTAAAAAAAGGTAAAGTCAAATCTTTTCTGAAGCCCTTGGGGTTTTCAGGGTAAAAGCAACTTTTTATTGCGGCACATTCCATTGTGGCGCATCACACAAGGAATCATCATCATTAAGACCATAGCGCCGTAAAAACTTAAAGGTACAGTGTGTAATATGACATCATCAAGAAAGTTCTACAAAGTTATAGAATGCATCGCTCCCTGGGTAACCCCAACCCTTTCGAATAATAACAGAAGCTACAGTGGCCTTCAAGGACAAGAACAATTCTAAATTTTAAACAATGCACCTGATGACATTCCAACTATGACACTTTCAAGATGGCTGCACTAGGCCTTGGTCCAAGATATGCAGAAATATGGACATATATGAGACCCTTTCTAAGGGAAAAAATAATAATAAAAAAAAAAATTCAGCTATTATGCACTAAATTAAATGTACTTATGGATATTATAATTATTTTCTACAAAATTCCTGCTAGGAAATAAAACCCAAAATTCTACACACTGCAGGTTTAAGAATAAACACAACATGTTTGTATTGTCGTCAACACTTGTCCGTGCCGTTCAATTTCCAAGTTCACAAAATAAAGAAAAAGAAACAGGATAATATTTCTATTTGTGCATTAAGCGCTTTGAGTGCCTAGAAAAGCGTTATATAAATCCAATCCATTATTATTATTATTATTATTATTATTATTATTATTATTATTATTATTATTAAGCAGCTTAAAACATCTGACAGCCTTTTACAAAATTCACTACATTCAAGTAGTATCATTTCAGTAGACTACAGAAAATAAATATATGAGACAAACACATGTCTGCACAATATAGAAACCAGGACGGTCGGCATGCAGTGGATGTCTCGTGTACAGAAAGGAACCATAGAAAATCACAACGGAATTCATCATTGACTAAATGTTTACATGCCGATACTATAAAATAAAATAGGAGTAGTGTGGATGCAGGAGGACTTGAGATGCTTCCACAGGAGAGGCCTGATCCACTACATTTCGTCTCCACCAAGGAAACCTGGAAGAGGGCAGACAGAGAACCAATGAGCGAAGTGAACATAGAGAGTGAACAGGCATGAGAGTAGAACGAGGACTATCCTGCCGAGCCATGGGTCAATCAGGCACTAGTAGCAGGGGGAGACTAAAGCTTGGAAGACTGAGAAGGAGATGGTGGAAGATAAACAAAGAAACACAATGTTAGAGAAATGCGTGAATATATATTACAGTCATTATCAGTTACAATGTTTGCGTCAGCAGGACACTTATGCACCGGTCAGACCAGGGTACTCGGGCGCAGACTAACGAGGCCAACCAAACCGCCAGAGAGCAGGCCCCGGAGCGGTACCAGCCCCAAGCAGGTCCGGATGACTAGAATAGAGAGAAAAAGACATTAAAGAGGACCTATTATACTACTTTTCTGGTCTTAATTTCTTGTTTTACACTGCTATAGAGCAATCTGACACGAATCACATCACAAAAAACTATGTAGATTTTCGGGAAGCTCTTTCTCTTATTTTGGCGATCCAGCACGTCCTGTCAACACTTGAGTGTGTGTGCTTCGGCAATCTCCGCTCCCTCCGCCTGTGATCGGCCATCTCCGCTCCCCCCCTCCCCCCCCCCCCCTCCTGCAAACCCCACTCCGTTGTGATTGGTTACCTTCCTTCCGGAACACTTTCAGTGGCGGGAAGCGCGAGCATGGACCTATAAGGGCGCGAGGCAGACGCGAACAGGGAAGTGACAGCATTACCATACATGGAAACATCCGCATGGTGACTTCACAAAGTTACATGCGACGTCACAAAGTTACGGAAGGGTAGACCGCTTTGAACACGTGACTTCTCGACTGGCTAGAATAGTGTTTAGTGCTCTGCACAGACACCCCAGACGGTCAGCGGGGAATACGTCGAAATGCATGTAAGTCATTATTTGATAATTTAGTATGGTTAAGCATGACTATGAATCATCATAACAACGTTTATAGGTCATAAAAGTCAAAAAGCATCATAGGTCCGCTTTAAAGAATAGGGAATAGAGAATACACAGCCAAAAAAAAGCATTGCCGCCACCACAAGACACAATCGCAACAATCATACCTCGCTCCGCTTGCCAAGGGTGCAAGACGAGGGAAGTCATTGAGGTTGCATTCATGGGCCACTGATAGCTTGCTTCACACACTATTTTCAAACCAAAACAGCAGAAATGAGGCCAACGTAAGATGCACACACTAGCAAATGAATATAAAGTTTTTCAATATGAACCCCACATAAATATTAAGATAAGACATACAGATAATAATTATTCTTTATTAAAAGTACCTTTTTTAAGATGTGTCAATTTCGATTATATCCTTTCTACTTTTGCCAGTATGGCCTGACATTGGTGTTCAATTGAATTTAATTGGCATTAAAAAAGTCTTGAATTTTCTTCACTTGTCCCAACCCCAACAGGTTTCTGCACCACCACCATTCCTTTGTCAATGTGAAGTTCCTTCCCTCCCGCCTCGAATGACCTGTGCAAGGAGGACTTGCAGTGAAGAGAGGAGACGGGGAAGGCAAATGAAAGAATGAAGTAGGGACACAAAGTCTCCATTTTAAAAAGCATAACACGACTGGTTCTGAAGCCTCCCCACCCCACTGCTTCTGAACCCGAGCCGTGTAAACAAGTCTTTGATTCTCAGATCCTCCTTTCTCTGCCTTTTGTTTTACTTGTTTTTCATTTCCTGTTTGATTCAAAATGTCCGACACAATCTGCTCCGGGATTGTGTGGTGGAAAAATAACCCATATGTGTTATGTCGCCCGAAAGAGGGAGTGCTTTTTGAGATATACCGTGTGACCTCGGTTGGTCCAAAATGAGAAATCAAATATTAAAATTTGTATCGGACTTTTGCCGCAAAGATTAAGTGAGGATTTGGAATGTGAGTGCAGTCCTGTTACGCATACGGCGCTCCGACCTGTCGCACAATACAATGTCTCTTTAAGCAGCTCCCACTCTAGTTTTGCCATGCTACTTTGTTCACTGCACACTTAAGTCTTACTTTAACTGTAATGTAATACGGCGTGGTGCTTACTTTAAGTTTGACAAAGTGCATCCTACTAACATCATAATAAGAAACCAGGATGGATTAGTTGACATATCACAGACCATGGTGCATTTTCATGCGTTTTTTAAACTAAATTTTATGAAGAAGGAAATAACCAGGAATTGGTTGAAATAATTGACAAAAAACACATCTTCGTTGTCTATTTTATTCTATTCCTTGGATCTTCGTTGAACTAAAAACCTATGCAGTAAAAAAAATAAAAATCCTTCAAGGTAGAGTGACATTTACCACTGCAGCACTGGTTGGCATTTTAGTCCTTTTCAAAACGGCCTGCGTAACTACCGAAAACCAAAACAGAATCGCTGGTTCTCGACTGAAAAAAAGAAAATACCTTCTCGAGAATCGGTGTCTCTCAACAGATCACCCAATTCACGTATAAAACATGATGTACACTTGCTTTTTTTTTTTTTTTTTCCTACGCCTACTTACTCCACACCGGTTGCCAAAATCTGTCTGGTAAAAATGGTCCCTATATAAGCTATCTTTGGTGTTTTTTAGGCCACGAAACAGGTGGATGTTAAATTCTGCGATAACGGAAAGCTGTAGTCTAAATAGTTTATTTTAGTAAAAGCTTAGGTGCTCATTAAACTAGCTGTACAGCGGAAGTGAATGAGGTGTGTGGTTGTGCCATACACACCTTAGTGCCAACAAATCAATTTGAATTACAAGTATGAAAATGATATAATAGTAAGAAATTGCAATGCAATAAAAAAAACAATTGAAATGTGACTGGTTCTGCATGTTGAGCATGACTTAGAGAACCCAAATATACATATAATTGATATAAGATTCTTATTTGTGGTGGTGAAACTAACGTACGGGAAAACAATTACATTCAACAGTGATGAGGGCAGGGAGCGCCGTCTTGGAAAGGACAAGAGAAACAAACATGCTTTTTAGATTAATTTTGTCATCCAGAAAAATGGAATGTATATACCAGCTTATGCCAATTCGTAATGTTTGCACTTTGAAGAAACTTCTGTATAGTATGAATTGAGAATCTGCTTAACTTGGTGTGGTGGGGTCGAGAAAAGAAGAAGAAGAAGAAAAAAGAACATGTTATTTTAGCCATCCAAGTTTTTAACTGGAATTTCTTAAATCATCCCAAATGGATCATTTTGCCTTTTGCACTTTTAATTTTTCAGAATGATTATGTTGTTATCGTGTGTCTTGTTTTCATCGCTTTTTGGCCTAAACTGTGACAGCTGAAGTGTTGTCCAACAGGCAGCAACAAATATGCTTTTCTTCTATGGACTCGGGTCATATCCCACTTTAAGCCTCTTTGAGCAATATCAAGATCTTTGCAAATAATTAAAGCTCTGCTGCATGATTTGTCCATGTCAATGAGTGGGCTAATATTAGAATTCATCTAGTGCAAATATATTTTGTTTGTTTGTAAATAAACGAAGAAAAAAAAAATCAAGACGGCAGCCATATTTGTTTTTTGTCTTAAATGATAATGCTCGTAACATCTTCTCAAACAGTTGTTATGCATTGATCGGAACTGGAATTACATTGACACGCGATGTCTTGCAAAAATGCCAATAAAGTTCAAAAGCCTGCCAGCTAAATTTGATGTTGCATTATGTTTTTTGTTTTTTTTTCACATACACATTTGGTTACCTTTTTTATAGAAGATTGTATCCACCCAGGGGTCACCAACCTTTTTGAACCTGAGGGATACTTCAAGGATACTGAGTCATACGAAGGGCACCCAGTTTGATACACTCTTCTGAAATAACAAATTTGCTCAGTTTGCCTTTAGTTATATATTAGTATTAATGATTAATGATACTCATCTATGTGAAGACACTGATCATGTTAATGATTTCTCACAATAATTATCAACAATGACTTAAAAAATGTGGGAAACAGATTATTATGCTATTTTTAGAACAGGCCTGAGGGCGCCTCATATGGTCCTTGCGGGCTACCTGGTGCCCGCGGGCACTGTGTTGGTTACCCCTAGATGGTGCTGAATACTTGGGTCTTTAGTCTTGGTTCAAAGCTCTTGAGAATGCCTCAATCCAACTGAAGAAAGAAAATAAAAAATGTATAACAATGTATGACCCCCTGAACTCTGAACACTCATAGGTCATCTTATCCTCTTTTACCGACAAGATTCAGCTTCTTTTTATTTTTTTAGCGTAGAAATTTGCTTATTTCATCTGAACTAAAATCCAACATATTCAATTTAAGTTTAGCAAGATAATGGCAAAGGAACACCTCACCTGAATACTATTTATATAGTGTAAGGCTAGGAGTCCAGAACCAGTGGTGAGGGGGGAACCATTTAATTTGAATGGCTCTTCCGTCTTTGATGGGCAGACATTTTAATTATCTATAAAAATCTTCAGGTCTAAGTATCGATATATTCCTAAATGAATGTTTGTGTGTGTGTATGTGTGCGTGTGTGGTTTGAGATACTATTTATCTATACATTATTTATCTGCATGGTGTCCTTTCATTACTGTTGTTTATTTGTGTCTCAGGTGTTGCTCTCTTCACTGTGTGTGTGTGTGTGGCAACAGTGCTGCCTGTAAGTTATTGTAAAGTAGTATCGGAATGGTCTAACAGCTATGAATTAACTGTTGGCCTGTAGGTACTATGTACAATGTATTTTTCCCTGCTCAATAAACTTCTAAATAAAATTAAAATTCTCAGAGACGTCCAGGTGATGGCGCCAGCACCTCACTAGCCACTAAAATACTTTTTGTCCTTAAAAAGAGTGGAATTATATATTAATAAAAGTCCCCCCCCCCCCCCCCCAAACTCACTTCAACCGATTTAATTAAGATACGATTTTAATGTATTTTTTAAATTAATTTCAACTTATTGTATATTCTTATTTTATGACAAGTTGGTTCTTAGTTCATTGTATTTATCGAGTATGCTGCTTATAATATGTTTTTAAATGTGAAGATACATAGCCTACCTACACAGTACAGTTTAATATAAATGCTGTTTTGTTCGTATTTGGGAAACTTTGTTTAAAAAAATAAAAAGTGCAGAGCCTGTGATTTCCGTTTTATCCACAAAAGGAAATACGTCACAGTATTCGGATGAAGTGCGCGAGGCAGGTGGCTGTTTGGATTTTATCCGGAAAGTTTGTGGAAAACCACGGAGTAACGTCGAGCTTTTTTTAAATGTAGCAGTGGACGTGTGTTTAAAGGTGCAGTGTGTAATGTGACATCATCAAGAAAGTTCTACAAAGTTCTAGAATGCAACACTCCCTGGGTAACCCCACCCCTTTAGAATAATAACAGAAGCTACAGTGGCCTTCAAGGACAAGAACAATTTTAAAGTTTAAACAATGCACCTGATGACATTCCAAAAACATGGATTCCTCCATAAGACTTACCTGTTCAATGTACAAAATGCAATATTAATATTTGTAATTCTCTGCTCAGGAGGATAATTCAGATTATTGGCAGAGGTGATTTTACACCAATGAGGACATATTTATGAATGAGGATATTGATTTTAGCTAATAAATTACTTAAAATGTTACACAGTGTCCCTTTAACGTGAGGGCAAACCGTTGAAAAGTTGATGATTTGGCGACGACCAGACCAACGGCTGATTGAATGCTGAACAGGTGAGGCCGTTTGAGCATTAACATAATTTTTTAATTTTTGTTTTCTTTTATTATTTATTTAGAAAGGACAGCGCACATTAATATTACATTACACAAACATTATTCTAGCCTTAACAGGTTGGTGGTGTTTGAAAAAAAAAACATTAAAGAAATAGCCTAGCACACAGATAAAAGTCCATGAACAAATAGCATTTAAGCGCAGACACATATTTAGGCTAGTATTATTTTTGTCTTGTTCAAACTTTATTTCAAACTTTTAGCAGGACCGAAAACGTGTGTGACGTGACAGTGCTGAAACGTGCTCGACAGTGTCCCACACACAGTGCAATGTACTGTTTTTGTTGAACAGAACACTTGATAAGATAAATCGATAATCACTTATGTGTATATAATAACCCATTTAGACAATAACGCAGATAAGACAAAGAAAATGCAGATGGGATAACCAATTAAATTAATAAAAAACTAGTAAGGCTAGCCTAGAACAGAAATAATCACGTTAGTACCATAGCTATTATATAAAAGATATAAAATAGTATGTTCTTCCATTAACATGGCCGCAACTCAAGGCATTTAGGCATGTAGCCTAGACGTGGTTAAGACAAAACGCTGAAGTTCAAACCGAGCATCAGAATGGGGAAGAAGGGGGATTAAATGTCTCAAATGAGGCCAAAGTTGTCTAAACTTCTCCTTAGTGATTTTAAAGTGGCTGACTGCTGCCATCTCGTGGTCTTTAAGGAAATTACATCCCCAGAAATATTCTATATCATTTACACAGACATTCTTCTGAAGCAGTTTAACCTTTAGGCATTAACCTCAAACATAGTTAAATAAATGTGTCTCAAATTGGTGTGTGTGTGTGTGTGTGTGTGTGTGTGTGTGTGTGTCTCTCTCTCTCTCTCTCTCTCTCTCTCTCTCTCTCTCTCTCTCTCTCTCTCTCTCTCTCTCTCTCTCTCTCTCAATTCAAATTCAAAATTGGCTTTATTGGCATGACAGTTTTTTAAAAAGCAATATTGCCAAAGCAAACATCAAATAATTCAAACAAATATTCAGACAATACACAATGTGTCAAAATAAAACAATATACAATGTGAACGATATATACATCTGTATGAATATTATATTGTATGAATATTATATATTGTGTGTGTGTGTGTGTGTGTGTGTGTGTGTGTGTGTGTGTGTGTGTGTGTGTGTGTGTGTGTGTGTGTGTGTGTGTGTGTGTGTGTGTGTGTGTGTGTGTGTGTGTGTGTGTGTGTGTGTGTGTGTGTGTGTGTGTGTGTGTGTGTGTGTGTGTGTGTGTGTGTGTGTGTGTGTGTGTGCCTCAATCATTCACTGTCCCTCAAGTTGTGGCATGTAAATACATACTGGGCAGCAAGATGTGCCCGGTCTCCTTCTCCGAGGAGTATTTTTAATTTGGAGAGGTCGTTCAGCTCTTTGAAATCTGGTACTAGAGAGCTGAACCTGTTCAAATACAATTTTCTTGTGTCATTTAATTTTGTACATTTTAGGAGAAAGTGCATCTCTGTCTCAACCTCACCTGTCGAACAGTGATCACATTTTCTGTTTTCTTTTGGTTGCCATGATTTTTTGTGTCTTCCTGTTTCAATTGCCAGTGTGTGGTCACTGAGCCTGTACTTGGTTAGGATCTGTCTCTGCTTTCTATCTCTGACAGTAGAGAGATATTCTGCTAATTCATCATTTCTTTCAAGGGCAAGATAACATTCCAATCTACTTTGGCTTTTAGTTGCTTCTTCCCAATGGTCCAGATAGGTTTCTTTACATTGTGCTATAATTTGCTTTACTCTGATTACTGTTTGGAGAGCAGTGTTGTTGTGAGGCTGGTCAGAGTGTGTCTGAGAGGGGGCAATTAGCCTCAGTATCAACTGACATAGGGGACTCTTTTCTGGGCTCAGCTCTTGGGTTTGGAGGGCTTTGGAGTGGAGGGTGTCTCTGGGGCTGGATTTCAGGTGGTTAAAAAAGTTGAGCGTTCTCTTTTGGATGTTAATTATCAGTGGGTATCTGCCTAATTCTGCTCTACATGCATTTGTTCAGGGGTTGACACTAAGGTTTCAAATGCACTTGCCCATAGGGCAAGTACAGGTAATGTTTTACTTGCCCGAATGTCGTGTTCACTTGCCCAAAAAAATAAATAAAAAAATGTTAAACAATGATATATACAGTATAGGCTAATTAAATTATGCATTTTAGCGAACCGTATCTCTTAAATGCAAACAATGCTTACTAGTCTCATCCTGACCACAAACAACCAACAACAATTCATATAAGCCTATATATCATGACATCACACTACACCAAGAGCTTGGTCCTGCTGCAGCATCGTGAAAGGGCCTCTTTTTGCCATGCACCTGGCCCAGGGGCTCAGAAAACTCAGTCTAGCTCAGAGTCAAGCTGAATGTTGGCTTCCACAGAAAAATTTAACTTATTTTACTTATTTAAAACGGTCACATTGTGCCAAAAAGTGACCGTGTGCCATAACATGATTAAAGTCCACCATGTTAGAGCTATTGCCCAGTTACACTGTAAGTAGGGAGGGGGATCATTAATTTCTATTCATATTGATACCATTATAAAGACTCCACAATCCAAATCTTTATCGATACTTTTCTATTATTTTGTTAAAAGATAACTGGTATTATTGCTTTAAGAGCTAAGGATAGGACTTTAAACAGGTCATAATTCCATATTTAGGCCTACTATTATTTTATTTTGCTGGGAAAACAAGTTTTTTCCCCAAACTGTATCATTCAAGCTTCTCGCGAAAAAATAAAATTTCTTATTTTCTTGATGTTACATTTGAACACATCATGATGTAATTTTATTGACCTTTGCCTAATAATCATTTTACTGAGCCGAACACATCACATTTGAACCATTTGCGATTTTTTTTTTAGCTAACTAGTTCTTATCCTGCCGATTTTAATATGGATTTAAAAACTATCAGATTTTTTAACTGCGGGACTTGCTACAGAGTCTCTCGTTTGTTGATCACCGCTGCATTGAATGGACGATGAGACGGTGCCGAGCTCGTCGGCAGCGGCTCAGCAGACAAGGGTATTCTTTTTTTTTTTTTGGGAGACGGAGCGGGTTGAAGGAGTTTCTTCAAGACAGTCGAAGGTAGAACACTTTTACAGTCCATGATGCGGACCAGTGATGGATTAATACGCTGACGTAGGGCTAATTAGATGAAGATGACCCGACTCGATATTTAAAATTACATCATGTGCCCTACTGGACTCCATAGCGGTATCGATAAGCTCAGACGTTAGGCCTATTGATTTCTGGGTTTTGTTTGTGTGTGTGTGTGTGTGTGTGTGTGTGTGTGTGTGTGTGTGTGTGTGTGTGTGTGTGTGTTCTTGTACTTGCTGCATAGTGAGGACCAGAGTGCGTTTTTGACCAACTAAGTGAGGTCCTCTTCGGGAGGTGAGGACATTTTCCGGTCCTCACTTTCTTTTGCACTGGAATCACTTCCTAAGGTTGTAAACATGCTATACTCTGTTTTTCTCAAAGGTCCTCATTTTGATGCAAAATTGTATTTTTTACCTCTGATTCCTCACACACTTTTTGCTCTCTGGTGCCACTCCAGTCGACTATCGGTACTGCACCCAAACGTCCTCACTTTGATGCAAAATTGCATTTTTCACCTCTGCTTTTTCACACACTTTTGCTGACTCCAGGTACAGTCAATTATCTGGTACTGCACTCAAATTATTCCACAACTGCTAAGCATGTAGTCCTCTGCTATGCTGTGCTTATGTAACCAATATGTGGATTTACCGTTATGGTAGGAGTTTACTACCAATCCAGTTCATTCACAATTATTAATGTCTGAACTGCATCAACTTCCTCTTTACACTGGATACAAATGCTGGAAGTGCAAACCATAGAAATACACATTACCATCAATATACAACCACCACTGTATGACCTTATGTCTTTATCAATAGACTGAAGTAAAGATGAAACACAAAATATGTTTCCCTCTTTCTTTCTTCGTGGAAACGAATGATTGATTACATACTAATTATTTGCCATTGGTTTTGAATGAGGCAACCATGTATGTGATGATTCCACTGTGCATGCTGCCGGGACAGTTATTATGACCTTAATAGTCTCCTCCAGAAGGAACTTGACTCTGTTTCTGAATGGGTAGAAAGCAATAGACTTACTCTTAATATAAAAAACACTGAATGTATTGACTTCAGCTCTAACTCCATGCTTAGGAGGGATCATCACCTCTCCTTATACATCAAGAACACAGTTCTTTAGCAAGTCCATAAAGTCAAACTCTTAGGACTGACTATTGATGAGAGTGATGAGACTATCTTGGACTACGCATAGATGGTATAGTTCTCAAAATGCGTAGAGCCGTTTCAGTAATTAAAAGGTGTTCCTTGTACTTGATAATCACACTATGAAACTTGTAACTCAGGCACTCGCCTTGACTATTGCTCAAAAAAAGACATACACAAGCTTCAGCTTCAACTTGTGCAAAACAGAGCCGCACGTCTGGGTTCTATACTGGACTGCATTGGCATTAATTTTACTGGTGTATTATCAAAATCAAATCAATAACATTCCAATTAATAAGAAAAGCCACCATTTTGGTCTGCAGCAAATATTTTATTTTACAGCCATAATGCAAAATGTGTCGAAGCTTACCTGAATCTAAATGCGTGTTTTCATACTAAACTTTCAACTTATTGACCCATGGTCAATTTATGAATTACAATGAAACATGGAGGACATTTAAACTATAACCCTGCACATTTTCACCACATTTAAAATTAAACCATGTTCTTGGCAATCACATTTTAAACAATATGTCTCACAGAAGCAAATACTGCATTGTTTCCCTAAGGCCATACATCACACTCCACGTCCCTATCGCTCTCTGTGTCTCCTAAACATTCATGCGCATTGTACATTTCGGGAATAAAATAAAATCAACTGTGAATGTGATTCTGATAGAAGAGCAAATATCAGAAAAAGGTAAAAATCTGTGGTAGCCGGAAAGGTTAAATGCATACTAACTACATTATTAAGATGAAAAAAATACCTCACATCCAATCAGTGGTGTAAAGTATTTGAGTAAATTTACTTTTTTACTGTACTAAAGTATCTTTTTGCCAACTTTGTACTCTCACCGAGTACTGGTGATATTGGAAACTTTTACTCTCTACTCGACTATATTAAAACAAGAGAAAAACTACTTCTACTCCAGTAAATCTGTATTGACAACAATAATTTCACTTTACATTTTGAATGCCACACAAACTTTTTTTTGTTGTTGCATTGAGTGTGCTTGTTCTTGGCCTCACATGCCCAGGCATACTGGGCATGTGAGGCCAGATTGTATTATAGTTATTTTTCAAGCTAAACTGGTAGAAATCGGCACCATATTATTGTGATTAACATTTACACGTTATCATCATTTGACAAAAACATGCAAAACATGTTGTGAAGAATACTGGATTGTTTTAAAGTTCTATTTGGTTTGATCTTAATATCCTCGATATTAGATTATACACAATGATAACAATAATTACTCATATTGCGGCATGTATCTTACTTGTGAAAGCAGCAATATGCATCCCTAACATCCAATCACACATAGGAGCAGCACATATAGTTTACATCCCATTCAATAAAGCAGAGAAAGACAGAAAATTCAGCTACCTCATTCAGAGCTATTTAACGATCTTGATTCTCTAAAATCTAAAACACAGGCCAACACATCAGCTGAGGTGTGCACAACATTCTGTGTGTGTCTCTCTATCAACCATTAAGACTTTGTAATACATCTTATGAGTGATGAAAGGAAATAACATAAGTAGTTGCTTTGTTGCAGCACAATATTTGCATTAGATGTGTAAAATGTATGTTGATGTGCAAATTAATCACCCAAATAAGCCGCCCCTGGTGTGTTAAGGATGATGTAGAGAACGGCTTCATGCTAGCTTTGCCTAACCTTTTGTGCTGAGGGCCGAGCTGTAGTCTATAGTGCTGACTGCTAATTGTAGCTGCAAGTGCTTACGAAGGTGAAGCTCCAGCACATTTAAAAAATATATGTACAGACAGTATAATAGTAAACTTCAAAGAATCTTGTAAAAAAAGAGCCAAGTACAACAAGTCCAAACTTACCGTTCTCAGGTTATTATCCCTCATTCCAAGCATGGCCTGCATGTGTGGAGTCTTTCTCAGTGTGCCATCTAGTCAACAGGTGCATGGCATGAAGGGCAAAAAAACTTGGAGCTTAGCCAGAAGCTTGTTACTAGGCAAAATAGCCACTCTTCTTCCAATGAAAGTAGCTCAAAATGTCCGTTGCTCAAGTGAAAGCCTTATTAATCAAATGAAAATTTTGCTATGAAGGCCTATAAATATTTAGAAAATTTGTGTAAAAGCCATTTTTTATTTAGTTCACTTAAATATACATTCCTGGACAGGCCTGAAACAATGTTTTAAAAATGATTTATATCTGCGCTTTCTCTCTGCCGCTCGGCTCGCCTCTCCATTGAGAATGCATTAGTGGGCACAACAAACTCCTCGGCCCGTGTCAAATGAGGTTTTGGCATTTTCCCCCAAAAAAGGGACAAATTGTGTCCCGGGAGATAGCCTATTTGTCTTTTCCCGGCTGGTGAAAAAAGAGAACAATTCTGTGATAAAACGGGACGGGCGGCAACACTACGGCCGGCGGGGACACAATTCTTATCAGCGGTAACTTGGCACGCTATCAACACACACCTCGGAAGAGAAGGTGCAGGTAGGGGGCTCGCCTCCCGCTTTGAATGCACAGTGCACATCAAAGCATAACGTTAATGCACGTTCAGAAAGAGGAAGTCACGGCACTCATGTCTGTTAGCTTTTCAAAATAAGAATTTGAAAAGAAAAGTCCCGCAAAACAATTGTTATTTTGGTGATTCATTTCTCTGCATGAGAAATTTGAGGTGTAGCGTGTGTGAGTGTGTACTGGTTGATTTGCGTGTGTCTCACGGCCAAAGAGTGAGACTTGGCAGCTATGAATATACAGTACATAATACAATATACAATCTTACAACCATGTAAATAATATTCACGGTTCTATGGACGCACACATAACCATTGATGCCGAAAATATTGTCAGCAAACACACTTAAACTGTATATTTCTCTATAACTGACACACAGTACTCTTCAACAGCCTCTCTCAGTGTTGCCAACTCTTCAGTAAGTAAAGTAGCTATTGGTTGTCCAAAAAGTCGCTAGAAGTCGCCAGATGACATCATTGCCTAATTTGCATATTTGTAGACAGGGGTTTCATACAGTAATATTTGAATAAGTGAGGTTCTAGTGTTATGAACGTGACAATCGCATAAACAACCAACGTGATAATGGTAAGTCTAGCACTAATCATACATGCTCATAGTTTAAAAAAGCACTACATAACATTTTGAATTGCACTCCTTGTAGACCGTAGAAGAGGGGGGAAAAGCTGCTACTACAACTGCTAATAGGGATGCTAACGGAACACAAGCGGAGAGGTGTGTGTCTCCTGCTCTGACCGCAGCTGGGAGGGGCTGCTGCACGAGGACCGGGCCGCCTATCAGTGCTCTGTGACGGGGGACGGGCCGGGAGGCTCCCGCTGCTCGTTGAGAAGCGTTAAAAGTAGAGGTGGGCATAGATTAATTTTTTTAATCTAGATTAATCTAGATTAATTTTGGAATTAATCTAGATTAATCTAGATTAAAATGGCTCATTTGAATTCATTCATAATATGTGTGTGCTCCTAAATAATGACTCAAAGTAAGTCTTTGAGAACGTGTTTCTCAAGCCAGGTGGCTTTCATTTCGTCATCAGAACGAGTGTCTAATTATTGCGAACAAATAATATTCTAACAATTTAATCAGATATAAGGCTAAAAATCACAACATTGCACTGTTTTTTGTGCTTAAAAAAAACGAAAAAACTAATTTGTTGGGTAGGCTATAGGCTATAACAGAAAATAAAGCCATTACTTTTGTGCTTCAAGTGAAACATTAAATATAATTTTTACATAAATAATAAAGTCCTTATAAACTTTTCAAGAAGCTGGACTAGAGTGAATATTGGACAGGCTTTATAGGTCCATGGCTTTTACCTGTGGGACAGCGCTTCACCTAACAGCTGGCTACAACACCAACCTACAGTCTATTGTGCGACGGAGAGCTAGTTATCATTAGCATCAGCGTTAGCCGACATCACGGCAACAGCTGAATAATGTAACACATTACACAAGTTACACTACATGAAAACAACGGGCTGTAGACGCTAGAGTTATAATTTCGTGTAGGAAACATTGTTGAGACTGGAATTTCGTACCACAGCGGCCGTTCCATAATACAGCACTCCCTTTAGCAATGGCTGAATATAAGACCTCCCTCTGCTGTGTATCTGCGGGAGCGAGTGGCATTAATAACTTAAAAACAGTAAACGTTTAACATGATTACGGGCGTTTAGATGCTTTAATCATATGCCGAATTTATAAACAGACCATATTATTAACAATAAATTAAGTTATGTACATGTCAGAGTTACGTACATGGATACATTCATAAGTAAACATTGAATAGACAGATTTGTGAAGGGGGTTTGGCGCTGAGTGTTACATTAGCGATCCTGCAGCCAGGTGGTGTGTGTCGTGGGCAAGTGATGGAGAGAGAGAGCGGCGGGTGTGTGAGAGAAGCTTCGCTCCTGCAATAAAGGCTCCTCAAGTGTCAACAACGGCCCCCGGCTATTATTACCCGACCAGAGAACACACGGAAGGGGGTTCACCCTGACGGCGAACAGCCATCGGCCCTGGAGGGAACCATCTCCCCTGAGCCGAACAGGAGGTGGAATAAGAGATTAACGGCGATATTTTTTTTATCGCCGATAAGAGTTTTGCGTTAACGCCGATAACGGCCCACCACTAGTTAAAAGTGATACTTGCTTTGGCAAAAAAGTCACCAATAACACCAGAAAAAAAGCTAGATTTGACGCTTGTCGCTGTTTTGAAAAAAAAAGTTGCCAGGGGGGCTGAAAAGTCGCTAAATATAGCGACAAAATCGCAAAGTTGGCAACACTGGCCTCTCTCTCTGTCTCCTATGTCTTTCAAACTAACGTTTCCCTCCGGAAAATTCTAAGGAGACTCAAATCTGCCCTGCAACAGGATGTGCTTTCTGATTGGCTGATGGGAGTTACTGGGCAGATTAACAATTTCGTATACCTGGACTGACCGTCTGGAAATCATACTAAATCAGTGGCTAATGGGAAGCCGCTACATTTGTCAAAAACACCCCCCCTCCCTGGAGGCCCAGGCAGCACACACCATTCTGGGCTGCGTTCTATCCATCCACACCCCCCCTCCCTGGAGGTCCCACACCCCAAACATGACCTCACTCATAAAGGAGATCGTCAGCCAGAACAAGCGGAGGTATCAGGAGGACGGCTTTGATCTGGACCTCACATATATTTATCCAAACATCATCGCCATGGGTTTCCCTGCCGACCGCCTGGAGGGAGTTTACAGAAACAATATAGACGACCTCATACGGTTTCTAGATTCTAAACACAGGAATCGCTACAAGATCTACAACCTGTGTGCAGAGAGACACTATGACACTATGTGTGTCCCTACCCCCACACACTAGAAGGTGCTAATTGGGGAGAGAAGAAGGTAAACAGCAGTTGGGGTTTTCAGTTATAAAGAAGAAAAGTCTTTATTGTCCTTTTTTTCACAGACAGGACTAAGAGCTGCCTGAGCCCAGCCCAGCACCTTCCACTCCTGCAGCATCAGCACCACCTGTGGCAACACCTTCTTCCCTGCCCAGCACAAGGTCCATGTCCAAAAGGAGCACAGGTTTAAGGCCTCCAGCTACCCCATCACCCGCATCAAATAGGTCCTGTGCCCGAACTCCCCAGCTACAGGGTGGGACCTAAAATTGGGAGGGGACTCCACTTAATCAGTGTTAAAAAGTATTTTAAAAATGAAATCACTGCCACTAATGTTAACCGATGCTCAGGTTTATGTCATATAATATTTTTTTCTTTTTCATCACGAAGAGCTGTAAAAAGACTGAAGCCCAGTTTATTTCCAAGGCTCTGCTTGTAGGGACCACGTATTAGTCCCTACAGGCGTATTATCATTGAGCTGGACCTCAGCCCTTCAACAGGGATTGTGGACGACAAGGTGTCTGGCTGGTCTGGCTCAACACTTCAAAGTCCCTGGAACTGATCAACTTTTCAAGCCTAAGATCTTCATCACCAGTGACATGCGGTCTGGCGCCGTGTGCAAAAAAATAAAGATGAAATAAAATATTTTTTTTATTTAATAAACTTATATTTGTATTATTACTGTTAATTATTTCGATCTTTACATGTAATCCGCGATTACTTAAAAAAAAGTGTAGACGTTTTGATGAGAAAGGTGGTAGTTAGTAAGTTACGCCAAAATAATATGTGCCTTTGCTGCTGCCTATTCATTGTGGACGGCAAATAATCAGTGCCTTTGCTGCCTATTCATTGTGGATGCATTCGCGCATGCGCACTTGATTCTGTATTGTTTAAAATGTACGCAAATAAGCATAAATATTTGTGCCTATTTTACGTAAATGTGGTATGCTAGAAGCCTTTACGTTACATATCATTTATGGACCAATTAAAATCGAGATATTACTGGACATTTACGCAGCTTAGGCCAACGTCATTACGCCGGCTACGCTCATTCACATCGTTACCCCCGCGGATTTTAAAGTCAACATTGCAGCTGCCGTCCGTGCCCGCAGATATTTCAGACTGGAGGAATTGGATTATAATTTAAAAAGGAACAGAATGAATAGCAAGAGAAAGGCCTGCGCCAGCCTTGGACGGTGTACAGCAGCAACAGGGACAAGCAATGTTCGAGCATTTCAAACGGACAGGTAGCCTACATGAACGGAAGGATGCTAGCTGTGCTGTCAGTCAGACTGTCACTGGATTACTCTCGTCTTGCTTCTTTCTTATTTATTTATTTATTTATTTATTTATTTATTTATTTATTTATTTATTTATTTAATTATTTCAGACAATGCACATTGACAAACATAGTCATTCCAACATGTAAATGTGCCAGATTGTAGCCCAGGGGCTAATTTCCATCTTTTGTCCATAGGCAGGTAGATGTTACAGTAAAAGCAGTACAAAAGATATACAATAAATACATAACATGAAAAAGTTCTATAAAAAGCAAGGACAAACATAAGTATTGGTTAAAAAGGAAATACAATTCAATAGAAAGTGGGCCGATACAGTGCAGTGTTATATGTGGTTACATGTTTGGTTATCAGTAAGCCATGTCTTTATTTTGCGCTTAAAAGAGGCCAGTGTGGGACATGCCCTTATAGTTGGAGGTAGTGTGTTCCATAATGCAGTACCGGTAACGGAAAGGGTGTTATGGCTAAAAGCAGTTTTCCTGAAAGGAATCTCACAGTCCCTGTTTGCAACAGCTCTGGTGATCCGAGTCTGTTTGTACCTAATAAACTCTAGTAGTGGTGGTGGCGCCAGGCCATGTAGTACTTTGTAAATTAAGCATACACAGGAGAATTTACAGAAATTATCGAAACTCAGTAAATTATATTTCTCTAAGATGTTACAATGATGGTAAACCAGGGAGTCAGATTGGTGAGTCAGAAACTTTTTTGGGGATTATTTAATAATAAAGTTGGATGAATTGATACCGAGTGCAATCCATTCTGCATTTTATATTCAATTGAGCAGTTGTGTTTTCATTGTTGCTGACGGACAAACCTAAGCTCTGCAATATAGATAAATGGTTACATTCTGATGCTGGACAGGTCCATGGGGCATATGCTACTGGTACTTGATCTATTAAGATAAAGTTTATGGAGTGGAGTTGCCATCAGTTATGCTGTAGTCCTACATAATGGTGTGAGTGCTGTCTTTTATTTTGAAGTTCAATAGAAGTAGTACCGGTAGTTTGAATCGGCGAAGGTTTGACTCGTTCCCCTACGTTTTATCGGCCCTTGTTGTGAGGGACGGGTCCGTTAAGTCGGTGGATGCGATGTTTAATCATTAATCAGGCTAATAGCCCTTTATTTGCATCTTATAAATACCTTTAACATAAATAGCCTAGATACAAAACCTGTAGTCTGTATTTTCCGGACAAATATGAATCTACTGTAACTGAAACCCTAGTTGTCGCCCCGGACACTATTGTCCCACTCATTACCCAGCATCTCGGCAACTTAAGCAGCTCAGTGAAAAAAAGTCTGAGGAATCTTGGTGTAATTTTTGATGAAGGGATGTCCCTAGAACGGCATATGAATCAGCTGGTCAAGAACTGCAATTTTCACTTGCGCAACATCTCTAAGCTCAGACACATGGTCTCGAGCCACGAGCTTGAGATGATTGTCCACACTTTTGTGTCCTCACGATTGGACTACTGTAACAGCCTTCTAACATGCCTTAGTAAAAAAGGCTTGGCTCGTTTACAAGTTGTCCAAAACTCGGCGGCGAGGCTCCTGACCCGCACCCACAGGAGAGCCCATATTTCTCCTATTTTGAAAGCTTTACATTGGCTCCCTGTCGCATACAGAGTAAACTTTGAAATCCTGGTGCTGACGTTCAGGGCTCTTCACGGTCAGGCTCCTGATTACATTAAGGGCCTGATCCAGCCTTATGCCTCCAACAGGAGCCTGAGGTCCTCCACGCAGAACCTCCTGATGGTTCCTCGCACTCGTTTTAAAACCAGAGGAGACAGATCTTTCAAGGCTGTTGCTCCTCGTCTGTGGAATGACCTGCCCCAGTCCCTGCGCATTCTGGACTCTGTGGATATTTTTAAGAGTCAGCTTAAGACGCACTTGTTCAGACAGGCCTTCTAGATCCATGTCTATGTACTTTGTATTATATTGTATAGTATTATATTGTATGTTCTTAGGAAACTCTTCTTTGTAACAGACTATGTATATGTGTCGTTTTATTGTATTTTATTGTGTTTTTTAATGTGAAGCGCTTTGTGACCTTGGTCTGCGAGAGGCGCTATATAAATAAACTTTACTTACTTACTTACTTACTTACTGTGAGAAGCTTACGCCTCATTTCCACATACGTACATTCTCGTATGCGATCCAAAAGCATCCGTCCAAAAGTCCATTAATTCCTATGTGATTCTCCGTAATGTCCGTTTGCCTCCGAAACTCCTCCCCTCCGTAATATTTCTGTCCGGTATCCGTAATATATACGTTCAAAATGTTTTACTTTTTACGTGGATTACGGACAGACCGTATGGAAGTTTTGCTAGGTTAGCTTACATGCGATGTCCTTCTACTCAGTTAATGTTGATTGTCAAGTCAGTTTGATGATTAAAAAGTACTTGTTCATATAGTTTGAACACTTTGTGAATCAGAGTGAATGTTATTCTGCTAAAATATTAAATAATTTAAATACGTGATACACTGTATACAGTCGAATCGTGTTTTATCAGTTTGATATTAAATACATGTCATCATCTGTGTCCTTTTGATATGAAATACAGTCTGATTTATTAGTTTAATGACACAAGTGAGGGTGCCCGCGATCGCTGCAGCATCGCCAGAGACACGGACGCCCAGACTCTCTTGAGATTTCCTTCCGTTGGACACTAGAAGCACCTTCCGTAAAACGTACACGAGTGAAATACGTATGTGGAAACGAGGCGTTAACCTGCGAGTCTGCAGCAATGTCCGAACTGTGACGCTGTCACCTCCAAACTGTAATCGCTACTGATGAAAAGAAAGAACGCTTCATTAAGAGCCAGTGTGTGTAGATTGCCAGGTAAAATCATTGAGGTGATCAACACTCGGCTCTGTGCTTCTCTGCTCACTCCCCCCCCCCCCCCTCCTGCAAACCCCACTCCGTTGTGATTGGTTACCGGGGGGTTACCGGGGAAATTTCAGAGAAGGAAGGTGGGGGCATGGCCGGAGCTTGCCTGAGCAGCATTACCATACATGGAAACATCCGCTTGTGTGACGAAAAGAATGTCCGTGTGACGAAAAGAATGTCCGGAAATTCTGAACCGATTTGTAAAAAATTAATTTTCTATGGGTTATTGATCAAAGTTGAACTGTGATTAGGAAAAGCTTCAGGCAGTAGGACACTTCTTTTGTTTTAAAAATTTAAAAACAAATTGACTCTGCTTTTTGTCCAACATCTAGATTTTGGGGCTTTGCAGATATGCAAATGTATTAGTAAGATATTGATGATTTTTCAGATTTATTCAAACTTTTTGGAAAATACTGTAATACAAAAAAGTTGTTGTTTTAATGTCAGTAATCAACTTGCAAAGTTTCATAATGATATCTATAAGTTTGAAAAAATCCCCATTAGCCCACCCCCATTCACTTAAACAGTGGTTCTGATCGGCCCGCTGTAGCTTTCCAGCAGCTAGTTGACCAGCTTGTCCACCCAGGTTGTGATCCTTGAAGGTCCTAGATGTCATTTTTGGTGAACAACCTTTTACAATGCTCCATGTCTGTTTTTTAAAAAAAAGGGGTTTTGCCCCCTAGGTAAATAGCTGTCAACCCCCCGCAAACATACTTTCATGTCAGTTGGTCGACCATTTGAAAAATCCTGATTCGAATGTCGCATGACAAGCCATTCTCACACGCATCTCCATTCTAACATACATTGGACTTCCCGTTAGAAAATTTCAAATTCAAATTTTGGCTTGGAGTTCTGTTCTCACACGTCACGCGATTCTTAAAGACTATAAAAACAATTCTATACCATCTCTCTGGCAAGAGATACAGACTGTCTCTTTGCGCCTGAGCCTACACTCTAAGCCCCGTCTGAGCGAAGCATTGCGTCTCCCGGTGAAACACTGTGATGGTGATGTTCACAGTGAGACCTTGCGAGCCGCCGTGCAGAAAAACTATGTGGTTTAAGACTAAATGATCACCGGGGATTCCTGCACGTTAACGTTGTAGAGGGGACAGGCTTTCACGAGCCGATTGCATGTCCCGAGACCTGATACACAGAGACATGTCTCCAAACTGACTGCGCGACAAACTGCAAAGTGAACCAACCGCCTCGCTCCGTTAGTTTCAGTCTACAGTCTACCGACACAGTTAATATAATAATGAGTCGAGGCTTTGAATTCAGTGCTGGGGATGTGGATCTCTTTGGCCATTTCCCGTGCCTCTTTTTCCTCTCGACACATCGTTCTCTATCCAAGCGCACACACCTCAGTCCGGCCGCATCTGAGTGTGCAGCCAGTGCTCCAGCCGAAAAAATTAAAAATAAACACAAGTTGGACACAAGCCCTGAAGCTGAATGATCGCTCTGGTGAGTCCATTACTAGATGCTGAATATTAGACCCCGAATATAAAACGACCCGACTTTTTACGACCTATTCCCAGGGGGAAACCCCGTCTTATAATCGGCCCAATACGGCATGTGTCACTGCTGCATGTAACAATATTGCATTGGTGATGCATTTTTTTTTTTATCAATGTAGCGAGTTATTATTTAAGTGCAGGCAGAGCTTTTATTGTCAGCACTCCCTTCTGAGAATATGTTTCCGCGGCTATGCCTGTAGCCTACTTCAACAGCGGGTCTCCACACTGTTGAACCGTATATCGCATCAGCTCACGTGAAGAGCAACATAATCAGACTCCATTTTCTCTCTCTCTCTCTATTCCCACTCCTATTGCTGAAAGCAAACCCAGTCACAATCAGAACTGTTATGATGTGGACTGACAGTGCACTGGCTGAACTGCAGGGCTGCTTAGAGGCCACTGACATGAACATTTTTAAGGAAGCCACAACAAACATTGATGTATACACAGACACTGTAAGCAGCTATATAGACTGGTGCACCTCTGTCTGTATTCCCTCCCGCACCATTCGTGTGTTTCCCAATCAAAAGCCCTGGTTCAATGCAGATGTACGCATGAAGATCAAGAGACGGTGTGCAGCTTTCAAGTCAGGGGACACCATGGAGTATAAGCATGCTCGGTACGAGCTACAAAAGTCCATTAGAGCGGCCAAAAGATCATACTCCCAAAAACTTGAACGCTGCTACATGGACAGCAACACAAGGAGCATGTGGCAGGGAATACAATCCATCTCCAACTACAAAAATAACACAAACAGAGTCGAAGTTTGTGACTCCACCCTACCAGACACACTAAACAGCTTCTATGGCAGATTCGACAGACAGAACAGCGATACCCCTACAAAGTACCCCCACAACCCAGAGGAGACCACACTACAGGTAACACACACACAAGTCCTTCGGGCTCTGAAGCCAACCTGGTCTCACGAAGTTTCGTCCTATAGTGCACGAACTTTAATCTATTGAATCGTGTACACAAGGACGAATTTAGTGAATTTATCGTGTTGGTCCGGACGAACTGAATTCCAATGCATTTCAATAGGAATAACTGTCGTCTGGCCGAGCACGACTTTGAAACATAGTTGGGATATTTCATCTCGTCCTGCGAAGCACGAAATTTGTTCCGGTATGCTGGAAGCGGATCACAGCGCTGCATTGATTTTCTTTTTTTATTATTAATTATTTAAAAACTACAATCAATCGTTTACTCAAGATTTTAATACAAAGGGTGTTTCGTTCATGGTTTCGTTTGAATAATTTTATTTTATTAATGGCATCTTGTAATTATTTATTATGATTTAAGTGATGATCGGTGAACAGCGTTAATTCTACAAATACCGGGGCTCGGGTCGTATCTAAAAATAGCAGCTAGCATGTTTTTTTTTTTTTACTGTGTTTATGTCACTGGTAAAATAATCTTCTCTCAGAGCAAACCGTGTAGCCTATTTCATATGCGTTAGTGTGACTAGACTACTCCGGGCTTATTTACGAGACTGCATTATTATGGCCATCGCTTTTCTTAGCTTTTGTATTCAGCCTTTGCGTAGCCTCTATGTGGTCGAGATTATTTTAAAATAGATGCATGGGATTCGATTATCTTCTAAATGTTGCTGTATGTTTTTTGGGATCGTTTTTCCACATTGTTGGTTCGTTACAGAGCCGTGTGTCAAAAGCAATATTGACATGATGTTGGCAGCCTGTCCTCTTGGAAAATACGAGCACATAGGTCGTTCGAAGTCTCGGGGCGGCTCGGAGACGCTCGTGGTTGCTCGGGCGGCGGCTTATTCAGACCTTTGACCTCCGTTACGAATCAATGTGCGACGAAACAAGAGAGGGATGGACTATGCTGTCTTTCCGGTAAGTTTGTTAGCTTCCTGTAATATTTTTTTCTAAATTAGCGTTTTTATCAGGTGTTAATCTGTTTTTTGGCGATGTTTCTGTAAATCACGCAACATTAAGTTGGTTCAGTTTCATGTTTAAGTTACAGTCAATTTGCAAATGATTCTGGAAGATGTTATTTAAGGCTACCTTGTATAAAGCTATGGTCACATGCTAACGTAAAAGCTAGCTAGTGCTATCCATAGATGGTATTTAAAAGGTACTTTCGCTCCAACCTATACAGTCCAATCCTCATCATTCATGTCAATTTTATTCTAATTAGCAATACACAGATGTGGAAAAATACAGAAGGAAACGGTAATTTTTAAAATAAGTGAATAGTGAAATAACAGCCAGTAATAATAATATATGCTTATACATATTTACTAGTTGTCTATTCTGACTGGTATTGGGTCAGTGTTGGCATTAAACCATCAACATTACAAACATTCGAGGTAAATTATATTAGAAGGTGCTTCTTAATATAAGGTAATATATGAACTTGCAGAATGTAAAATGAGAACAAACATTGTCGGAATTGCAAACAGTTAACAGAAGGGAACTTTTTGTAAGTTACTTTGCATTAAGAAATGTTTATTTTAGTGCCAACAATAATATTATTAAACTAATTTGATGTTTTTTTTTCTTGCGCATCAAGCCACATTTCAAATCTCCATAACACAATTTAGAAATCCAACGGCCCTTTTAAGTGCCATTTTGTCATTCTGCCTTTTAGCAAAAATTGTCATTGTTTTAATTTTTTATTGTGATTGTCCTTTTTTTTGTCTTTTTCTGTTTTATATTTGTCTAAAATATGGCATCTGAGTCAAATAGACAATTGAAAGAATGGCTGGAGGCGGGGGAAGCCTTGATGGAGGAGTTAGCAACTAAAAAAGTAATTTTATTTTTCTGTAACATCTGCATTATAGGATTTACCTTAAATTATTTTAAATGTATAATGTCCCTGCTCCACTACAGGTAATTATATTATCCTTGTTTTTACTTCTATCGTTCAAAGGAAGCAAAGAGCCACGGAGTCAAGGCTCGCATGTGTCCTGGAGGAGGAGAGACCAGGGGCCTCATTTATAAAGGTGTGCGTAGAAACCTTCCCAAAACATTGGTTGCGTTCCGAATCGCATACTCTTTCTTTTTTCTATTCTACATACTACATCCGACGATAAAAATAATCTAGTTAGGATGCAGTATGCATACTATTGGGACATACTTTACTCTCTTATTTCATCATAACATTGCGCCTTGATCTTGCTTTTATATCCGTCGCATCCCCGTTTGTTTTCATATGGAGGCTTCGTCGATGTGACGTCACTTCACGTGCGCACTGGATTGTGGGTCAGAATCCCCCAAATAGGATGCAGTTTTCAACACTAACCATCTTGGCCGCATGACGTAGGACATCCGGGTACTTCTAACCATCCTAAATCTGGCCACAAGAATCGGGACATCCTAAATCTTTTTTCTACATACTATATAGTAGAAAGTATGCGATTCGGAACGCAACCATTGCGTTCGCACAAAGCCAAGAATGTGCTGCGCAAAAAAAAAGTTGAGATGTATGAAACTGTGCGGCGCACAGTTGCACGCAATCTTCCCTTTATAATTACCCACCTGCGGTGAATTGTGCGCGGACGATCTCCGCCTCGTGTCATCCCACTGCACCTCCCAGTTTCATCCCACTTCACCTCCCAGTTTCATCCCACAATCTACCATACATGGCGAATGCTAAATAGCTCCTGAATATGATGACGCACTTAATAAGCACAGCATTTTGACTGACATGAGAAAAAAAGGGAGGCAACCGGCCGCAGAGAAAGCGACTGGGAAGGAAGAAAGCCTGTGCCATGCGTCGCTGTAACTGCCACACAAACACGCGCGCGCTGATCACATATGATTGGCACAGTCGTTATAGTCTTTGTTAAGATGTTTTGCCCAACTTTGTACTGTATGAAATATCACGTATTAGCGAACCTGTAGGACTATATGTAGGCCTATATAAAATGTGTTGTGAGAAGTGAAATAATGCATTAGCCTGTAGTAGTCTATTCCAAAGCATTGTTTCCCTTCCTTGAGATCAACACATTTCCAACAACGTTATAGTTTAAACTTCCAGGGTTAGTTGTTATGGGAAAGAGATGCATAAAATAATTTGCTAAATTAATAACATGATTTTATCTAACGAAATATATAGTTTTAATGAATATGTTTGGCCTTAACTTTGTACATAACTACTTTTTACACAAAGCCTAAAATAAAGACTATTTGCTCTCCCGCTGGCCTCTCACGGACACACCTCCCGACGTATATGATATTATTATAGAGTAGAACTATAAGATTCAATTTAAAAATATAACCAAAACATGTATAGACCTACTTGATAAGTAAATCAACCTACATCATTACTGCATGCCATAGTCAACAGTAGCCTATATTCGCAACAATAGGTACGCACATATAATTGATTAAATATATTGGGTGCCATGCATTTCACAAGGATATGTGTGTTTTTCGAGCTTTATTTTGTGGTGTTACCATTGAGTGTCGCTGATTCCCAGAGTCAGGAAAACCTTGCGGAAGCTCTACGCATGGTCGAAAGTTGGCGTGGGAATATGCACAGTTCTCCGCAAAGAATTGTTTTATGAATACCACCGGTTTGCCACCGCACATTCTGCCTGTCTACGCAAGGTTTTTGTGCGCAGCAAGCTTTATAAATGAGGCCCCAGGATAGGAACATTGATCCCCAAATTATTAGGAAGATAAATTATTAGAAATAAAATGGTTTTATTGTTCACAATTTTCAGTCAGTCACTAATAATTTTTCCTCCATGTTTTGTGTATTCAGTTGAACCTGCCGGCCCCAGGGAGCTTCCAGAAGTGGACGCGCCACAGGCGACGGAGATTTCAGGAGGTCCCTAGTCTTGGTATGCATATTTAATTGTGAAATCTTGTATACAGTCAACCAATCCACAAATGTTATTACGGTAATAGATCAGTGTAACTGACTCCCTTTTCCCCATATAAGATAAACAGCTTCAGAATCTCAGAGACCTTCTGAGTTCGGTTACTGTCCCAGCATCAGCAGAACAGGAGGAGGACACACCAACGGTATGTTTCCTCTTCCTTTTGCTTTTTGTATCCCACCAGAAGGTGATGGGATGTCATGCATGGAAATGGTTTACTATTATCCTTATGTGCTGTGATGTATTTTTTACATGCATTCAGTTATTGCAGAAAATATAAAATAGCCCACTGTATGCAAAGCTGTTCTTGCTCTAACTGAATATGTTTGTAATGTTACCTGGCCATTTAAACACACTGGGTATTAAAGAAGCATACAATCTAGGTTGCAACATTAGTACACTGTGTTTATTTTTATTTATTTTTTATCAGTAGCGTCAGGTTTGGGACTTAAGTGACAGCTGTCACATAAGACATCGCTGCAGACTCACAGGTTCACTGAAGCTGCTGGACAGTATTTGTCCGAAATATTTACAGACAGCACATGCTTTATATTTAGGCGTATTAGTTTGTTGTGTATTTATCACGAATAATTAAAACATATTTTAATTTTGTGGCCCAAAACTAAAGTGATTCCCACATACTCCGTATGTAGCCTAAATTACATGATTGAGTGGGACTAGCCTACAGTGTAAAAATATAGAAAAGTCAGCCTTTATAGTGTAAATTAAATGGTGTAGTGTTAAAATCTTCTGACTCCAGTTTGACATTTAATTCCTTTTAATGTCAAACTGCCTATATTCTGACCGCATTCCACTCTCTCCTTATTTGCAGTAACAGTTTTGCTGTCAGCTCTCTGTCTGCTGTTCTGTGATTGTTCAGACTGACAAACTCTTCCTCTTGAATGAGTGAAGTAAGCGGGACACTTCTTTTTTTATGTCAGCTGTTCGCAATCAGTCTGTTTGTGTAAAGTTAGCTGCACAAGATCAGTCCATTCTGTGCGGAAGCGGAGTCAAATGACGCATTCAACGCCCCGTTAATGGGGACGCGCACAGAGCCTGAAGCTGAAACCCTCATTCAACATAAGAGGTTGATAACCGCCTTCGTGATACCAGTTAGTGCTGAGCAAGGGTTTGTGTTATGTTGAACCAGATGCAGAAAAGAGAGCCAGGCTCTGTTGAGTTTGCTTCGTAGTACACCCCTCTGGTTATTCGTGATGGTTCTATTGATTTTTGTTGTGTTTTACTACTTTTAACAGTTATTTACTAATAACAGACAACCTCAAAATATCAAATCATATCATATCTCAGCTACTAAAGTCTCAATCATAAATTAATTCATTTTGTTACTATAACAATTATTTTTTGGATGTTCACAGATTGCTCCTACCATACCAGTATGCAGGTTTTCCCCATCAAGGATGTGATTGGAAAAAGAGTCAAAAAGGTTAGACACTTTACTGTACTGTGTGCTGTGCTGTAGGATGTATAAGCGTGCAGCATGTAGTGGCAATGCGAACCATGATGATAGGTATTTTCTTCATCTGTTGTGACTGATGTACATATACAGACAGTTTGTCAAACAATACATACAACATCAAATACTGTAAAGAACAATGTTATTGTATTAATGACACTCAAAAGTGAAAGGTAAAAACAAAATAATTAATGTTTATTGTTTGTTGTTTGTATCTCTTCATAGGGCAAAGCTGGTTGCCTGGGAGCCATGTCCAGAATGGTTTGTATTCTGATGTTTTTCTGCTTCATCTCGTACCTTGTAGTCACTACCAAGCGCCTACACTTACATGCTATTCTACCAACAAGTCTTTATTTTATTACCGCTCTAGCTTGCATTACTTATGCACTTTTACAATATTTAACTCTGTTAATGTTAGTTATTATTACTGTTACTTACTATTTACTTTTAACTACTTAATTACTTACTTGTTGCCTTTAAAACCCATCTTCTGTAATGATACATGCTTTACAGACATTCTTTCTGTTTTCAGAGGTGAGACATGGGCCAATTCCTGGCAGCCAAAGGATTCAATTGAATAAAATATATCAAGTCAATACTAAATTTGTTTCTGCATATTTATTAACATTGTTCTTGTTTCTATACTGTAGAGATGACAACCTCCTATTAGTAAAGACTCAATAGAGTTTAACTTCAGGGAGGCTTAAATTAAAAAATAGCCTACTTCATTTATTTAATACTGGGTACTATATGTTCTAATTTTTCTGCTTACATTGATTCTATGTTCTGTTAATGGAGTAATGCATTTCAAGTCTACCTAACCTCACAGTCATACTGTACATCATTATCATAAACTATTGGATCCTTATGCTATTTGCAGCATCAAATATATAAGCAGGCTAAAGGCCTACTGACAACCGCTGAGGTCATGTTTTTTCTGTACCAATAGCAATATGTTTTCAGCCTATTTAGTTGAATTGTAAGCCGATGTCAAGGTTCAAAGGTCAGCATGCCAAAGCAGTATCGTCCAGCAACGTGCCTGTGTGCCTGAACCCATGCAAGGAGTTGATGTCAGTCTGACACTGCGCATCCATCACATTGGATAACGGAGGACCTGACACCACGAATCCTGAAGCCACTACACTACCCATAATCCTCAGCTGTCGTTGCTATAGAGACGACACGCCAGTCTGCTTTGTTCGAAAAACCTTTGTGCAGAATACAAATTTGACAACTGATTAAAAGTGATTAATAAAAAGACATTTCAAACACAACACATGAGCTTCAGCTCACGTCGGCTTTCAACATAACAGTGTTGTAGCCCACTTTAGGCTTAGGCTATTTTATTGACATCTGAATCAAACGCATTGCTTTTGGTCAGTTCCCAACATTCCCCAGTATAACAGCGGCATGTCCACAAGGTCACCCGGATTACACCTTCATATTTACTCAAAAGGAATACTTTTACTTAAAAAGTTAACCAATGCATTGCTATAGGGGATCGGGCATAGGCCGTAGCCCAGCCAGAGACTGACGGCCGGCATGAGCGAGGGGAAGGCGGGGGTCAGGCCTGATGGTGGCGAATCATCAGCGGATTGGCCTGGATGATGAGTGGCCCGGCCAGAGTGACTGATAGCGGACATGGAAGAAGGGAGAGAGACTGGGGGGTGGCGAATCAACTGGAGAAGTGTGGGGAAGGGGTTGGGTGTTTGATTTCATAGCCTACAAATAAATAGATAAATGAAACAGGACCAGTGGGTGAGAGGGAGAACCAAGAGGAGGAAGAGATGAGGATGAAGAGAAAAAAGAGGCAGAAAGAGATTTTCCATGAATTAATGTTGATAGCCTATGCTGATTTGACAAATTTTCAGTTGGCTCCATTAGGTTGTTAAGGACGCTGACATTAGGCTACTTTCACGTTATTTTTATTTCCAACTCAAAAACAGGAACATTTCCTTAACTCTAAACGTAACTGCTGGTCAACAGCTGTCCTTCAATACCGAGGGATTTGCCAAGGAATAAGTAGTAGACACAACAATACAAGGGCAGTGTGGGCTTCCTCCGCTGCACTACCAAGGGGCATGAGGACGACTCCGGCGCGGCGGGTCATCAGACGACTTCCGCCTGGCATAGTTGTGGCGGAACTAGCGCGTTCGGCAACTGTTTTAACACTACTGGCTAAACTATCTTAAAGTAGACAACACATTAACAGTTTCTAAGTGAGATCAACTCGCTTGAGTGTTATAATGAGATCGGCTCCCCTAAATACGGCATATATGATCCAATAGATATATGTTTTCGCAACCCTAATTTGCAAACAACCAGAACTATGGACCCAAATACCCCACTTCTACAATGCCAGCGAATATGTCACAACAAAACTATAATTTATACTGGTTTTGCGATATAGATCTTTTCATTGCAGTGTATCTACAAGTTCGGCAGTAACATACAGTTTATGTCTGTTACAGATAAGTTATATATTTAGTAACAAATATTTTGAACACCGTTGCCCTAACCCTAGCTCGAAAACAAGAAAGAACTACAACTATGGCTAACTACAGTATAAGAGTGGATGACGCATCTCTGGGAAATGTAGTTTTCTAAAAATATTTGAGTTTAAAAAAATATTGGGACTTAAATATTCTAAATTGAGGGTTCTGTGAGGTGTTTAATGTGTTGCTTTACACATTTCTGTAGACAGATTTTAAATATCTTATAATTAAATGTTTGAAATGTTATTTATACCCACATTTTATATTGCCCCTAGTTGTCTATTTTATCACATGATAGCCTAGGCCAGGTACTTTCTATAACTGTTAGTACCATGGCTGTATCACCTTTCGTTGTGGAGTTATGAGCCTTCAAGCATGCACTAAGGTCAAGGTTCAAAGGTCATTATTTCTGAGTAGGAGCCCAGTAGAATACTCTCACTGACATAATGTTACATTGTAGGTCGAGACCTTTCCAACGATATGTTTTGTTTCCCTCTAAGACAAAGATTTAAAAATTTTCATTTCATGGTCACAGCATCAAGCTTATAAAGCCCACGCTTCAGACAGTGTGTCCATAAAATGAGAAATATTTTCAAAAGATAAAGATCACAGATCATAGACAGAGATGAGAGATGATAGATTGATTGATTATTCTGTCCCCTGTCAGATTATCACCCTCAAAGAGCTCTGGATGCTTGTGAGATATTGAAATGATATGAGCAAATTAAAAATGTGGTGTAGGCTACAGCTTTTACAAATGCAGCCTATAGTTGGGAAGGCCTGGACCTGGACAGTAACATGTCACTTTGAACAGTCTACCGCTAGCCTGCATGTTTCCTGTTTTGAAATACAGAGTTGAAGGGGAGGATGTGGCCCTTTTTAATTCACCACCCATGGGGAAGGAAGTCTAATGTCTCATTTTGCTTTATTTGTTTTGTATTTTAAGATTTTATTTAAACATTGGAGGGACAAATAAAAAGATGAGAGATCTTGCTGCAGACTTTTATAGCTGGAAAAATGGAAAGAGCTCAAGCAGAGAAAGCATGAAGTACATGTAGCCTAGGCTATAGGCCTATCCGCTGTAGACTTGATTCACATTAAGCTGTTCACATCCCAAACATACCCAGTCTCATCACTTTTTTATTTCTTAAAATAAGCCCTCTTATTGATAGGCTACTTTATTTTATACTTGTGGTTTTTGTGACATGATGGTAATATGATTTTAGGGAATGTCAATGTGTGAAGTGAAGGTGTTTGCCTAATTTTGTTTTTATTGCTTAGACCTTAGCCTTTCCTTTACTGCAGGGAAAGAGGAGGTCCATCATGTAAATGAACACATAGACAGACAACTCAGGATGTTGACAGAAACAATGACTACATAGGCCTAGAATTTATTTTACATTACTCTTTCACTCCTTTGTTTTATCATTATTGTCTGTACATTAGGTGTACATGTATTGTATGCCATTTGTTAATATTGAGTTATGAAGTGCTATATGAACTACGTGTATTAATATTTAATAAGCTTCACACAGACAAATACACGAGATGGCATGAAGCAGAAACAATTATATAGGTCTAAATGTAGGGTAACTTTAAAAGATTAAGACGACCCCCCACACACCCTTTTTTTAAATGAATAAACAAATTAGCAATATTGACCCAATAAGGTGTAGGTAGGCCTATAGGTTATGGTGTAATTTCTTAGGATGTATAGCATATTAACTACACATAGCAATGCAATCAAATCTGTATACTATTTAACATAACGGCATAACAATAGCATAGGCCTACAATGCAATCACATTTGTTTTATTATTGTATTATATCCTAACCAAGAAAATGAATGACCATTTCAGGCTTTTGCAATCTGCTTTTTATCTGTCTGCACTCGTTTCAGTCAAAAACAGCCAGCAATTTTGAATGTGCCATGAAATACACAACTTACCATGCTATCAACCTTGGTCTTGTAGTTTATATGTATATATACATAAAAACTACATATATGCGTGGTCATATATAAAAAACCAAGCTAATGCTTGACTATGTGAAGCATTTCTTTTTGCCATGAATGTGTGCACTGATTTCAAAGTATTTAAAGGCACATACACTTACACAAAGCACCATCAAAATTGGTTCTAATATTGTAGCTCACTTATGTTTTTGTGTAAAAGGAGGTATGGGAAATTAAAAACAGACAGGTTTTTAAAATTGTTTATTTTATTCCACAAGTTTATTTAATAATACTGTATGTATATTCGAACCATCAGGTAACAAAGATGCAGGTAGGTTTGATAAGTATTCACTCGGTTGAAAACAGTACCGTAGATCCAGCACTCACCTTAAGTGTTGGATCTCCTTTTTCCTTCCAAAACAAGTGAAAATACATTAATTATGGTCACAAAGATTTAAACAGGTTGATTGAACAATTAAACTCAAACTGTCTTGGGACTTAAGTGGAGTGTGAACAGTGACACTGTCTCCTTTAAAGTCACTGGACGAAAAGCCTGCAACAAGGAGGGGGATTATCTCCACAGTTGCCTCTGTTTAACTTTTCTTCTACTGGGAAAAGATTATACAGCAAGAAATTGACAAAAAGAGCATTGTGTGAAAATGAACAATTGCCTACAGAAAGCTTGTGAAAGAGGGTAAAAAACTTAAACACAATTTTCAAAATCTACACACTTAGCTGTTGGCTTTTATCACAATCTGAACAACACTGTGTATTTCCAGCACTTTGTTCAAATGATAACACACTGCTGTCACAACTGTAAACCACACATTCAAAACAGAATGGATTTCATCCTGGAGCATTTTAAACATTGTAGATTGCAATTTCAACTGGACCAATACAGTTTTTTTCGATCGCTAAACCACAGTGGGCACAACTGTAGCTCAATGTGCAAAACTCTAACTACAGTCTGCACTACCAACAGTCTCTGGAGCTGAACAGTTCACATCACCTGCAGTAAATGACAACATTACAGGAATTGATTTCTGTATAACAATTATATATTATTTACACAGATATATACAACATTTGTAAATGTTGTCAATAAAATATACAAAATGTGTATCTATTGAAGCAAACTTCTGATTTCCATTTATTTTTGTTTTCCTAAAAAATCTGTTATGTTATAGAATAAACAATTTCATGTGAAAGAATTTCACTTTTTCATCACAGAAAATATTACGTAATTTGTTTGAAGTAACTCAAATTATTCGAAACTGTAAAGATTAAAAGTTTGTATTTTGTGTATTGGGGTTTGATGCTAGTGTTTGTACTCTGAGTGTGTTTTGAGTGACAGTGTGTTATCTCAAAGAAGCTGGTTCATAGTGTTTGGTCTACTGAGCCTATTTTGCAGGTGAAGTGAACTGTTCAGCTCCAGTGACTGTTGTGCCCACTGTAGGTTAGCAATCGAAAAAAAACTGTAATGTGTAGAGGCCCTCATTGTGCATTTATAAATCACCATTGTGGTCTGACAATTTTAAATATAGATTGACAATCAATTGACTATATGGATGACTTCTCCAATCGGAATGGACTAGATAGTCGGGGACAGCCCTAGTGCACAGTTGACAATTTTGTATTTCTTAAAAGTTTCCAAAAGTGCAGCATGTTAGCGTGATGAAGGCACAGATGATCTCTGCTAGTGTCTTCCAATGTGGCCTGAAGCTTGGAGATGCTGGATGGTGGATTTGGTGATGCAGTTGATAGGTGACTGGAAAGAAAGACTGTGTTCCAGAATGACAGTCGAAGGCTTAACCGCAATACTTTTACAGCTTCAATCTTGGGAAGTGGACAAAAACACGAGGTAAGAATACAAACTGAAGCTAAAATGTTTCAGAATTGACTAGGTGTGTAACACTTCTAAAAACACAAATAACTAATCATTCAAAAGTAAATTCAATAGTTAATTGTCTATGTTTGTGAAACAAATATAAAAACAAACAAACATCAATACATACGTATATAACTTAAATCATGTTACCCTCTTCATCTTCACTGCTGTCTGGACTGCTAAGGCCACTCTCTTCTTCGCCCCTGGCATCTAGAAGAGAGGCCTCTGGACCTAAAGCGGTCTTGTAGAGGTTGAGGGCCTCCTGCAGGCTTTCCAACACCTCCGAATGCCTTCTTTTGAGCAGACAGCCAAGTCCCTGATTTCCCTGAGGGGTATACTACGAAGCGAGATTAAGGGCTGAGCGAGGTCTGTTGAGTCTAAAGCGGTCTAAAGCCAGAGTTTTCAGTATCACGAAAGGTGGCTTTCTTTTTACCTGGCTAGATCACCGTGGTAACAGAGGCTGCACGGCTAACCTGCTCAGACCAGTTTTTGTTTCAGAGTTTGAGCTTAAATTCGGCTCTTAGAGCGCTGCCCTTCAAGGAAACTACATATTTAGAAATCCCGCGGACCTGACTATATTGTCTGAGCGCTACATTCTCACTGAGGAAACTGTTACATCTAAACTTATTGATCAGTAAGTTAATGAACGAAACGAAGCCGTGACATTAGGCTTACAGAGTGAACTGTAACATCGCGCCGGGGCTTTTTGCCACATGCATACAGTTATTGAAAATGTAAAATAGCCCACACCTATACTGTATGCAGCGCCACTCTATGCTCTCCTCTCAAATGAATTTACCTGGCGATATACACACACTGGCTCTTAATAAAGCGTTCTATAAAATCACAGGTTGCAACATTATTTCTCTGTAGGCTTCTTTCTTTTCATCAGTAGCGATTACAGTTGGGACGTGACAGCTGACAGCTGTCACAGTTCGGACATCGTTGCAGACTCGCAGGTTAAGCTTCTCACAGTAGATTCATATTTGTCCGAAAAATCCAGACTACAGGTTTTTTAATGTAGGTCTATTGGTATTTGTAAGATTCAAATAAAAGGCTAATAGTCTAAATCAAAATTGTATTCATTATGATGTGGCCCAAAACTAAATGATTTTCCATAGGCTATTCATTTGGGGACAGTGTCAGACTTAAATTACATTCTTAAGTGTGGGACTATAGGCGTAGTGCTATAAATATAGCAAAGTAGCCTATATATATATTAGGCTAAATGGTATAGTGTTTAAATCCGAGTTCAACGTTTCATTGTTTTATAATGTCACGTTACGCACTGCGAGAACGATCCGCAAGATAAATAAATTATTTCAATGCTGGCAGCATTCCACTCTCCTTAGCCTATTTGCAGTGAGAGAGTTTTTCGGCTCTCTGTTTTCTGCTGTAATAATTCAGACTGACAAACTCTTCCTCTTGAATGAAGTTGGCGACACACTTTTGGTTTACTCAGCTGCTCACAATCAGTCCGTTTGTGTAAAGTTAGCGGCACAAGGTCAGTCCAGTCTGTGCGGAAGCAGAGTCAAATGACGGTCAAACGCCCCCTCTCATGGGGACGCGCACAGAGCCTGAAGCTGAAACCCTCGTTCAACATAAGAGGTTGATAACTGCCTTCGTAATACCGGTTAGCTCTGAGCGAGGGTATGTGTTATGTTGAACCAGATCAAAAAAAGAGAGCCGGGCTCTGTTGAGTTTGCTTTGTAGTATACCCCTCTGGTCTCCATCTCAAAATACAAAAGAGATATCATTACAGACATAAACATAATAAGATTACTTCACAAGGCAACAAAACATCAGTGGAGTAAAACGGTCTCTCCAATTCAAACTTAAAAACTAAGATTTAATTTAAAACACATTCCTAAATGCATATATAAATGTTTATTTTTAACTTACCCTGCTCAGCCAACTTCTCCTTCAGAACCACTGCCTGGTTCTGCAACCATGTGCAGTGTAGTGCCATTTCCACGACCAAAATTCCCTTCTCCTCTTGCAGCCTCCTAGTAAGCATCGCCTGGTCATGAATGCTTTTCTTCATGGAAATGTTTGCTAAGGAAATCAAAAAGTTGTATTTATACATTAGACAATATTGCATAATAACATTACAAAATTGTAGCAACTACAAACATTTACTTTTTCACAAAATGAAATACATACATAATATGAACAGAAGGACACACAGAAGGACATATGAAAGCACAGATAAAACAAATAAAAATCAATGTTATTACTTAGTTTAGTTTACTCTTTATAGCAGTACCCTAAACTGTTATAAAGCATCTGAAAACTTGACATACCACTGCCATGAACCTCCCAAGGCCAAATAGAGGCTAAAGTGCTCTGCCCTGTCAGCGAATGCTCCATCACAGCGACATCAATGCTCGCTGTGGTGGAGTCCAGACAGTTGTAGTCCAGTATCTCCTGAAGAAGGAGCTTCTTGATCGCGGCCTGCTTCCTGTGACAAAATCAAAACACTAAACATTTTTCACCATGGTTTCCCCATTTGGAGGATAGCATTGCAGCTAATAATGAAAACGTATTGTAAAATCAAAAACTGAATATTTTCCACTTTTTGTTGGTTGGAGGGTTAGTGGGGATCAACTCTCTCAAAACACACACGAGGAGGAAAGCAGCTACAGTAAACCAAATGAAGTAAAATATAAAATGATTTTCAAATCGTGCATGGCCACGGTACAAATGTAAAGCCAATACAAGTAATTTAACAATCTTTCAACAGGCATAAACATGTTTCATCTCTTTTGCCAGTATTGTCCATTCAATTTTACGCTCGTCCAGATTTCCTACTTTTTCCACACACTATTTCCAGACCTTTCCGCCCTTAGCTGATAGTATTGATAGTGAGGCTCAGATGTTTATACTTGAATTTATACGATATCAAACTTTGCTTACCATCTCCTTGTGCTTCCCAAGGCAGGATGAAGTGACCAGAGAGACTACATGCTGCGCCAGTGTCGATTTTATCTTCACTGGCAGCAATGGTGTTGTAGTGCAGTAACCTCTTTTGGAGTTTATTTTTTAGCTCTCCAAGTCTCCTTCTTTTCCTCTGCCTTGTTTGGTTGCTGTCTGTAATATGACATAGTAATTACAAAAAAGATTGTTGGTGAAAATTAAACTAAACTAAGAAAAAAGCTTGAGTCACATAATAGCAAATACCGTTTTGTTGATAGAGGTCATGCTTTCTTCTTCTTAGAGAGAAGATAATCTCGTCAATTTCTCTCTGGAGCCCCTCTTGGCTACTCTGAGCTCCATGTCTCTCTTGAAGAAAAAACAAAACAAGCAAAGATGACCATTAAAAAACATGAAACCAAAAGTATGGCAAGGCAGTACTAAATGTACACCCCAACCATCATATAACATACCAGTGGTAGCCCATTGCTTGACTTCTAACATGACTTCTAACACCCTCCAGTGAGATGTTGAGATCTTGTTTGAGACGCTCAAGGTTGTCTGCTTCCACTTCTGCCCTGTGTATTCTATTTAGAATATTAAAAAGGGCAAAAATCCATATATAAGCCCTAAGGTGTAATCTGTAGCTTATGTTTAATTTGACCAGATATGGTGCCATTTGATCTTTGGTCTTGTTTTTATTCAAGTATCTATCTGCTGTTTGTTTAGTTTTATGTTGTAATCTTTGCTGAATATTTTTTTCTTCCCAAAAGCATACAATATAATAATATAATATTTTTTTTCAAAGCATACAATCATCCTTAAACTAACCTGACTTGGTCATATACTTTGTGGTGAGAGCTGCCTTTGAGAGGAAGCTGTTGACCTGCTCCACCTCCTCTCCAACAGTATTGCATATTCTGTTTGTTACTTTTAAACTCGATATCACTGCAAATGAGGGAAACTACAGTGTCCCTGAGTATAAATAAAGGTTGATTAAATATTTCATGCCAAACGAATAGGGATACATTTCTCAAAAACAATTGGGATGTATGTTGGCATAACTGTAAGGAGACAGATCCTGCCTGAGAAAATGCATACGGTAAGTTAACCATTTGCAAAATGTAGTTCAGCTTCTACATCATTCATCTAAAGGAGAAAATTATTATTTCACTGACCCTTTGGACTTCCTGAAGCGGTAATGCTTCCAATTCCCGTCTGCTGATATAGCCAGCATGTTTGGTGTTCATGCCGGACATTGAAAATGCTCTACCAGGCACAGTTCATCTTTCTTGAAACTGCAGAATGCAAACTCCCAAAAGATATGTGCTGTCTGGAACCACAATGGTATAACCTTTGTCAATGAAAGATCTTTAAGTTTGGAATATAAAATTCTTGCTAATGAAAAGTAAGTTCTTACCTGTGCAACCGGATTGGTGTTCAAGCATTTTGATGAATGCTTGTTGCGATAAAGCTGGGCTGGCCAAATTCATCTGCTCGAATGATGTGAAGAAATCAATTGAACAGGATTTGGAAGTTGGTGGTTGCTGGCCAGTATCTGCATTCAAGCAAATCCTTTATCCCCGGGGTCCATTTGTAGGAAGAATTTGGGGAGCACACAGTGGGCAATCACAGGTTGTATGGAGCTGAAAACAGAAAATCATATTTGACCACTATCTGAACATCACAGCACATAAGGATAATAGTAAACCATTTCCATGCATGACATCCCATCACCTTCTGGTGGGATACAAAAAGCAAAAGGAAGAGGAAACATACCGTTGGTGTGTCCTCCTCCTGTTCTGCTGATGCTGGGACAGTAACCGAACTCAGAAGGTCTCTGAGATTCTGAAGCTGTTTATCTTATATGGGGAAAAGGGAGTCAGTTACACTGATCTATTACCGTAATAACATTTGTGGATTGGTTGACTGTATACAAGATTTCACAATTAAATATGCATACCAAGACTAGGGACCTCCTGAAATCTCCGTCGTCTGTGGCGCGTCCACTTCTAGAAGCTCCCTGGGGCCGGCAGGTTCAACTGAATACACAAAACATGGAGGAAAAATTATTAGTGACTGACTGAAAATTGTGAACAATAAAACCATTTTATTTCTAATAATTTATCTTCCTAATAAGGTGGGTAATTATAAAGGGAAGATTGCGTGCAACTGTGCGCCGCACAGTTTTATTCATCTCAACTTTTTTTTTTGCGCAGCACATTCTTGGCTTTGTGCGAACGCAATGGTTGTGTTCCGAATCGCATACTTTCTACTATATAGTATGTAGAAAAAAGATTTAGGATGTCCCGATTCTTGTGGCCAGATTTAGGATGGTTAGAAGTACCCGGATGTCCTACGTCATGCGGCCAAGATTGTTAGTGTTGAAAACTGCATCCTATTTGGGGGATTCTGACCCACAATCCAGTGCGCACGTGAAGTCACATCGACGAAGCCTCCATATGAAAACAAACGGGGATGCGACGGATATAAAAGCAAGATCAAGGCGCAATGTTATGATGAAATAAGAGAGTAAAGTATGTCCCAATAGTATGCATACTGCATCCTAACTAGATTATTTTTATCGTCGGATGTAGTATGTAGAATAGAAAAAAGAAAGAGTATGCGATTCGGAACGCAACCAATGTTTTGGGAAGGTTTCTACGCACACCTTTATAAATGAGGCCCCTGGTCTCTCCTCCTCCAGGACACATGCGAGCCTTGACTCCGTGGCTCTTTGCTTCCTTTGAACGATAGAAGTAAAAACAAGGATAATATAATTACCTGTAGTGGAGCAGGGACATTATACATTTAAAATAATTTAAGGTAAATCCTATAATGCAGATGTTACAGAAAAATAAAATTACTTTTTTAGTTGCTAACTCCTCCATCAAGGCTTCCCCCGCCTCCAGCCATTCTTTCAATTGTCTATTTGACTCAGATGCCATATTTTAGACAAATATAAAACAGAAAAAGACAAAAAAAAGGACAATCACAATAAAAACTAAAAACAATGACAATTTTGGCTAAAAGGCAGAATGACAAAATGGCACTTAAAAGGGCCGTTGGATTTCTAAATTGTGTTATGGAGATTTGAAATGTGGCTTGATGCGCAAGAAAAAAAACATCAAATTAGTTTAATAATATTATTGTTGGCACTAAAATAAACATTTCTTAATGCAAAGTAACTTACAAAAAGTTCCCTTCTGTTAACTGTTTGCAATTCCGACAATGTTTGTTCTCATTTTACATTCTGCAAGTTCATATATTACCTTATATTAAGAAGCACCTTCTAATATAATTTACCTCGAATGTTTGTAATGTTGATGGTTTAATGCCAACACTGACCCAATACCAGTCAGAATAGACAACTAGTAAATATGTATAAGCATATATTATTATTACTGGCTGTTATTTCACTATTCACTTATTTTAAAAATTACCGTTTCCTTCTGTATTTTTCCACATCTGTGTATTGCTAATTAGAATAAAATTGACATGAATGATGAGGATTGGACTGTATAGGTTGGAGCGAAAGTACCTTTTAAATACCATCTATGGATAGCCCTAGCTAGCTTTTACGTTAGCATGTGACCATAGCTTTATACAAGGTAGCCTTAAATAACATCTTCCAGAATCATTTGCAAATTGACTGTAACTTAAACATGAAACTGAACCAACTTAATGTTGCGTGATTTACAGAAACATCGCCAAAAAACAGATTAACACCTGATAAAAACGCTAATTTAGAAAAAAATATTACAGGAAGCTAACAAACTTACCGGAAAGCATGGACATATAAAGAAATGGACACCGTATTGAAAAATGGCGCTCATTCATTCCTATGAAAGCTTCTCATTGGCGCAGAGAAGCAACAAGGAAGCTGCCATATTGCTTTCATGAGAGCCCTGGCACGCCCGAGTGTATGACGTAGTGGCGCCATCGACCTATCAAGAAAGAGGGGGCGGCAACGGGCGGCAAGCGTAGCGGGCTGCCCACTCCCTCCTCCTCCCTCGAAAACAAACTGAAAGCCGTTAAAAGCCGTTGGGCTAATAAAACGCTTGATGTGGCGTTTTGAAATGAAAAAACTTCAGGTTTAATAGTATATGGTCTAAAGATAAGTTTGAGCCTATGATTGATATCCAGAAAAATTTTGCGGCGACACAATCTTGTTCGCCGCTTGTATTGGTGTGGACGGGAAAATCTGCCTTAGGGCTTTCATGGAAAATAAGCTCCCATTCACAGCATGCAGTACTAATGGGTTGGCCACTAGTCCATGCTGGTTGCTCGGAAAAGGCAGTGTCCTGGGGCCCTGCCGGAAAGACAGCATAGTCCATCCCTCTCTTGTTTCGTCGCACATTGATTCGTAACGGAGGTCAAAGGTCTGAATAAGCCGCCGCCCGAGCAACCACGAGCGTCTCCGAGCCGCCCCGAGACTTCGAACGACCTATGTGCTCGTATTTTCCAAGAGGACAGGCTGCCAACATCATGTCAATATTGCTTTTGACACACGGCTCTGTAACGAACCAACAATGTGGAAAAACGATCCCAAAAAACATACAGCAACATTTAGAAGATAATCGAATCCCATGCATCTATTTTAAAATAATCTCGACCACATAGAGGCTACGCAAAGGCTGAATACAAAAGCTAAGAAAAGCGATGGCCATAATAATGCAGTCTCGTAAATAAGCCCGGAGTAGTCTAGTCACACTAACGCATATGAAATAGGCTACACGGTTTGCTCTGAGAGAAGATTATTTTACCAGTGACATAAACACAGTAAAAAAAAAAAAACATGCTAGCTGCTATTTTTAGATACGACCCGAGCCCCGGTATTTGTAGAATTAACGCTGTTCACCGATCATCACTTAAATCATAATAAATAATTACAAGATGCCATTAATAAAATAAAATTATTCAAACGAAACCATGAACGAAACACCCTTTGTATTAAAATCTTGAGTAAACGATTGATTGTAGTTTTTAAATAATTAATAATAAAAAAAGAAAATCAATGCAGCGCTGTGATCCGCTTCCAGCATACCGGAACAAATTTCGTGCTTCGCAGGACGAGATGAAATATCCCAACTATGTTTCAAAGTCGTGCTCGGCCAGACGACAGTTATTCCTATTGAAATGCATTGGAATTCAGTTCGTCCGGACCAACACGATAAATTCACTAAATTCGTCCTTGTGTACACGATTCAATAGATTAAAGTTCGTGCACTATAGGACGAAACTTCGTGAGACCAGGTTGCTGAAGCAGGTGAACCCCCACAAGGCTGCAGGCCCTGATCAGGTGGCACCCAGAGTCCTTAAAGCCTGCGCTGAACAGCTGGCAGAGGTGTACACAGACATCTTCAACACCTCTCTCAGGCAGGAAACCGTCCCACGCAGCTTTAAGTCATCAATCATAGTCCCAGTGCCTAAGAAGCCACATAAAACCGTACTGAATGACTTCAGGCCAGTGGCACTCACGTCGGTGGCCATGAAGTGTCTGGAGAAGCTGGTCTTACACTCCATCAACTCTGTGATTCCAGACACCGTAGACCCCCTACAGTTTGCTTACCGCACCAACAGATCAGTGGACGACACGGTGGCCCTGGCACTCCATTCAACACTACAACATCTGGACACTAATAACACATATGTACGCCTCCTTTTCCTGGATTACAGCTCTGCTTTTAATACAATCCTGCCAATGAAGCTGATTGGGAAGCTGGCAGGCCTTGGAGTAGCGACATCCACCTGCAACTGGGTTTTGGATTTTCTTACAGACAGACCACAGGTGGTGAGGATTGGTACCAGGGTTTCTGCCGAGCTCACAGTCAGCACAGGAACCCCCCAGGGTTGCTGCCTCAGCCCAAAACTCTTTACACTGTACACACATGATTGCGTACAACATAATAATTAAATACGCAGACGACACGACGAGTGAGGGATGAGTCTTCTTACAGGGAGCTAGTCCACAAAGTCACCATGTATGGAGAGGACAATGACCTAGTACTAAATATAGACAAAACAAGGGAGGTAATTGTGGACTTCCGTAGGAAAGCCCCCCCTCTGCAGCCTCTCACCATCAAGGGGACGACGGTGGAGCGGGCTGACAGCTACAAGTTCCTTGGTCTTCACATCACGGATAACCTGAGCTGGGCCCAAAACACTGCTAAAACAGTGAAGAAAGCACAGCAGCCGCTATATTTCATCAGGCTGCTGAAGAAGACTGGAATTAAAGGTCAGCCCCTCACACAGGCCTACAGAGGACTCGTTGAAAGCCTCCTCTCCAATGCCATCACGGTGTGGTTCGGAAATACCACACTGTCTGAGAGGAAGTCACTTCAACGGGTCATAAAGACTGCAGAGAGAATCACTGGCTCCAACCTCCCCTCCATGGACACACTGTACACACAGCGCTGCATGGGGAAAGCACAGTGCATCCTCAGGGACAAACATCACCCAGCTCATGCTCTGTTCAGTTGGAAGAACTCTGCCTATAACCTGCGACATCGCTGGCCAGAAAGCATCTCCACCCACAAGGCCCGCTACCACAACAGCTTTTACCCTGCTGCTGTGAGACTGGTAGCACAAGACATTAAGATGGGAGGAAAGTACTTCACCCCTCACCTCGGACTAAATGGACAGTAGTCGACCTCATAACATATAAGTGTGCATTATTAACCTTAAATAATGCAATTATTTAACATAATGTGAACATTTTGAGTGCAATAACCTTGTGTGTCTCTTCTCATTTCTCATTTCAGTGTTCAGTGCTCTACACCTCGTAGTACAATTTAAGTGTGCAATATTAACCTTAAACATTGCAATAATACAATGTCAACATTTCAAGTGCAATAACTTCATGTGTGTATAATCTCAGTGTAGTCTACTGTTTTACAGTGCAGTAAAAGTGTGCAATATTAACCTTAAATGCAATTAGAGACTAGGAAAAATGTGTCTCTCATCTCATTGTACACTGCTCCCCTTGTTATTTATTTTATTCCATTGTATTATAATTTGTTTTAAGAGAGAATAGCTATTTTCTACTTTTCTACGATTTGTTATTTCTTTTTTGAATTTTCCTGTTATAATGTTAGTTATATATAACATTGTTTTTATTGAAGCTGACTCAGGGAGATTCGCACAAGAATCCCAATGCACTTGTACTTGTACCTGTGCAAATGGCAATACATATATTCTATTCTATTCTATCCACAGAAAAATCTGATTTTAAAAATGCATATGCCTAAAATAGATAGGGGATTTTTTGCAAGTTAAATGGGAAATAAACTAATAAGAGATAACAATAAATATGAGAGAGATATTTTTATATATTTTCATTGTGACACTGACACTTGTTTCAATTAAATAGGTTGCGGTTGTGGTGGGGAAAAAATAGCATACAACTAATTGCAAAGCTAGCCTATATAATAATAATAAGTTACTTTCTAGCAGGATGCAAGTGATTCTGAGCTGCGGCTCTCAGCTGTGCCAAAGTATTCACCGTTGCTAGGGAAACCAGCTACCGTCGCAGCCCGTGCAGCAGTGTGAACTGCCAGTCAGGCTCGTTGAGCATTTGCAACATTTTCAAGTTTGCGTCTCGTTGTGTGGAGTGTGGTGAATCTTTGGTCTGAACTGGGCTAAACCTGCTCAGCACCATGACTGAGAGAACGTTCCCTTACAGAACGTTGTTGGCCACGCCCACACCGCCCTGCAAAATGTTCTAGACAGGAAAAAAGCATGTTTTTAGACAACATTTTATAATATTTATGAAAATACATGTTTTATTGGATAACTAAACAGCTTGTAGAGAAACACAATATTAATGTCATATATTTAGGTCTCTGGGTTGCCAGAGACTTTAACTTTAAACATTCTAAATTCCTTTGATCTCTTTGATGCCTTTGATGTTTTTGTGACATCATTCTACCTCCCAGAGTTCTATTCTATTTTTTAGCCAACATTCAATTTTTTTTCAAATACGGTTAATTCCTTTGATCTTATTGAATGAATATCTGTGTTCCAAATGTGAAAAATGGCCACCCCACAATATCATTTGGATTTGCCGTGAATAAAACAAATCTAATGTTAATTAGAACAAGATTTTTCCTGTTTTTCTCAGCTTTGTGAAGCTAAAAAAGCCCAATATTATTGATACTGTAATTTGAAAAAAATAAGTAATTCTTCTGGGATAAATATTTGGGTCTATTTTGTTTCATTGGGGCAACTTTAGGTGTATCTGGTTTGGGGAAAATGTGATTACATGTTATGATATTTATTCAACACTACAGACAATTCTAAAGGCTTCTCTAGCTTTGAGGCACATAGTGCATGCTCTGCCCATGCCCATGCCCTGCTCCCCTCCCACTCCCCGCTTTAACTACCAATAAAGCATTAGCCAATCAGAGCTCTCCATGAGCCCAAGCATCGGGGTGAAGCTCAGGTCAGCTTGCCACCTGCACAGTGCGCACATGGACATCGAACGGAAAAGCAGCATGGAGAGACTCAGAGGGCGAATCCAGCGATTAAGAGAACACCACAAAAAATGCGAATTAAAATACGATATGGCCGAGGTAAGTCTTTTTTTCTTTATCTGGCTGTTTGGTAGCGGTATGTCTTTGATGGAAAGTGATTGCGGTTAACAAGGGAGCATGCGAGCCAAGCTGCACGTTAGCATAGCTGACGCAAAGCTAAACTGTGAGGGAGCCGCTCCCGTAGACGGACACATTGTGAAACGACGAAGCAGTGTTAGCACAGCTCCAGTTCAGTCACTGATGTGCACATGAAGGCAACATGAAGCTCTAGGGCTTATGTGAGCTGTGAAACTTCGACACATACGGCATAGGAAAGAAGTGAAAATAATATCCGGGCAAGTGGAGTCTGCGGTGATTCTTATTAATATACCGGTGTGGTGCCAAAAAGTGATTTCAGCCGCGGGAGCGCGCACAGCCTGTTTAAACTGGGCTATATCGCCTCGAAACGTGTGTCAGGCATGCAAACTCGTCACCTTTCGGTGAAATTCACCTTTTTGAAAACGAAATTGGCCACTTGTGTGATTCGTGGAGATCCGTTGAGAAAATATTTTTTGGGGGTGGGGGGGGGGGGTCCGATGGCCGGTGTTGCACCGAGAGTTGTGACCTGTCAGGATATGTGACCCTAGAGGGCGCTGCTGCAAATGCTGCATGTTGTTTGCCCTTATGTGACGGCGAAGAAGAGTGCCTACGTAACCTACGTAAAGATAAGTGCATTGCATTACAGCCACAGGCGTAACCCTTGGCGTAACCTACGAAAGATAGCCCACACTGTCTCCGAAACAACTTCAAAACGGCAGATGGATGCATGAGTAATCGCTGTTTGTTGCTTTTATGTAGAAAGAGGACACCGACGCCAGGCATAGTAACGGAGTATGTCCGAAAATGAATAAAACGTTAAGGTAAAATAAAGCATAGTAACGGACTGTATCCGAAAATAAGTAAAATGTAAAGCTAAAATGAAATAAAAGGCTACATAAAGTGAGCCTATTTTGACTGTGATTTTCTGTACAATTTAACTTAAAAATAAATTATTTCACCATCAAAACATTGTTTGAGTAGCCTACCTTTGTCATCCTAGTGGGCTACAGTTATCTGGACATCTTATTTGGAGTCAGCACAGAGCCACCAGCGTTATAATGTGTGACCCTATACTCTAACTACTTCATAAATGAGTAAACCATTTAAAAAAATGTTTTTCAGGTGCTCTGTTATTCTATTGCATTAATCAGGATGCATGTATTCTTCTTTGGTGTCATCACAGAGCCAAACTAGTATGGGGTCACCATATCTGACAAGAGCTGTCAGAATGTGTGACCGTGCTCTAACTACCTTAATAGTGAGTTAAACATCAAAATATTGTTTTGAGTGCATTTATCATCCTATTGCATTAATCAGGACACATGTAATCTTATTTGAAGTCATCACATAGAAAGTAACTATGTGGTCACCATATCCGACAAGGAGCAGCCGTCAGAATGTGTGACCCTACTCTAACTTCTTCATGAATGAGTAAATCATTTAAAAAAAATGTTTCAGGTGCTCTTGTTATTCTATTGCATTAATCAGGATGCATGTATTCTTCTTTGGTGTCATCACAGAGCCAGCAACTAGCCTACTATTGGGTCACCATTTCTGATAACAGCCGTCAGAATGTGTGACCGTGCTCTAACTTCTTCATAAATGAGTAAAGCATTAAAAAAAAAAAATTTCAGGTGCTCTGTCATCCTATTGCATTAATCAGGACACATGTATTCTTCTTTGGTGTCATCACAGAGCCAGTATGGGGTCAGTGGTCACCATATCTGACAGCTGTCAGAATGTGTGACCGTGCTCTAACTACCTTAATAGTGAGTTAAACATCAAAATATTGTTTTGAGTGCATTTATCATCCTATTGCATTAATCAGGACACATGTAATTTTCTTTGGTGTCATCAAAGAGCCAAACTAGTAAGGGGTCACCATATCTGACAAGAGCTGTCAGAATGTGTGACCGTGCTCTAACTACCTTAATAGTGAGTTAAACATCAAAATATTGTTTTGAGTGCATTTATCATCCTCTGGCATTACTTACTACATTACTACACTTGGTAAAATTAAAGAGAATAGTCAAATTTACCCATTTTAATACCTCTGTCTTTATTTCAAAATATGAGTTTTTCTGGTGCAACCACTCACTCATGAGGGGAAATCTTGTGTGTGTGTGTGTGTGTGTGTGTGTGTGTGTGTGTGTGTGTGTGTTATTTCAGTGCACGGTGTGCACACAGGAGACCAGTGCTCCTTGCAAACATGGCCCCATGGGAATCAGCCACTGGCCTCTTCGGGTCGGGCCGATAGCCACGGATGTTGTCAGCACTGAGCTGGGTGCTGGGTGCAGGATTTATAAGTCGTTGCATGCCAAACAGCTGTACACTGCCCCACCATCCTTTGATCCAACACAGCTGTGGTGATACCACCGCTCACACTCGTCACACTGGATCTGAAACAAGGTCATATTGAAAAGTTTCTATGTATTAGTCTTTTGCAAAAGCAGGTTGGTATTTAAAAGGCTAGGATACATTGAACCATAACAGTCAAGTGGAATAAAACATATATGTGTGTATATGTCATAAAGACACTGTGGATTACATCACACTGAAACAGGGTTACCACAGCAAGTTAAAAACTTCAAATGCTGAAATTATTTAGAATATTTTCTAGTACACTGAAACACTTTAGGAAAAAAAATGTACTATTAGTTTGAGAATTTTAAATTTGCAATGTCAGAAAAGAAGCAATCCATTGAATACTAATTCCCGCTTTGCAACATTTTGAGATCTTTTGATTGATTTAGGACATTTTTAAACCCCATACTTCTACATAAATACATCATATACCTTTTAGGATATTTTGTAAACCATACTACAGCTGTTAAAGATTGAGACTCAAACATAGGCCATGTGTATTTAGACTGCTCTCAGTTGCCGTTGTTAACATTCTGCCCTCTGCCTGATACCTGAGCCTCAAACTCAGGCGATACTCTGACTAAGCTCTTAATGCAAAAACTTATCCTAAAATCTTACCCAGTCTGTGGTGGCACTTGGAGATCCTTCCTCTCTCTCCTTGGCCGTCTCTTCTTTCTCTCCACAATAAAAACAGAGCTGACTGAGATCATCAAGTAATTGTCTTTGGTGCCAAAGATGAACAATTAAAAGTCAGCGCACAGCTTACATCTATATGCTAGAAACCACACACCAAGCCAGAAATCTTGGTGTTGTCATAGACTCCGACTTGAATTTCAAGAAACACATTAAATCAATTAATAAGTCAGCATACTACCACCTTAAAAACATATCAATAATTAAAGGACTTATGTCTCAGCAAGATTTAGAAAAACTTGTCCATGCATTTATCTTTAGTAGACTTGACTACTGTAACAGTGTCCTTGCAGGCCTTCCAAAAAAATCTATCAGACAGCTTCAGCTAATTCAGAACGCTGCTGCTCGAGTCCTCACTAGGACCAAAAAAGTGGATCACATTACCCCAGTTCTGAGGTCTTTACACTTGCTTCCTGTCACTCAAAGAACTGATTTCAAAATACTGATGTTGGTTTATAAAGCACTAAATGGTTTAGCGCCAAAATACATTACTGATCTGCTGATACGTTATGAACCGCCCAGAGCCCTTAGGTCGTCTGGGACAGGTTTACTTACAGTCCCAAGAGTTAGGACTGAACGCGGAGAAGCAGCTTTTAGTTTTTATGCACCAAATATCTGACAAACTCCCAGAAAACTTGAGGTCTGCTGCAACCCTCAGTTCTTTTAAATCGAGTCTGAAGACTTTTCTGTTTCCATTTTAACCTGTACTTTTTATTTAATTTAAATGTTTTACTTCTTTTCATTCGCTTTTAAATGTCTTCTAATGTGTTTTATGTATTTTAATCTTGCCCCTGTAAAGCACTTTGAGTGGCCTTGTGTTTGAATTGTGCTATATAAATAAACTTGCCTTGCCTTGGATACCGCCTCCTGTTTACGTCTGGCCACATTGCCTCATCGACATCACATGCAATGTCATCCTTTGAGAACCAACAGCGAAAATATTCCTGATATCCAGTCTAAATTACCTAATTATTGAGCTATTGTGTAGTTGGGCTGGACTTTCTGCCCATGCTCCTATATTGTTAGGCCATGATCTATAACATGGTCCACTATAGTGAACCTGTCTCCGCCTGTTGCCTTCTTTGTCCTTGTCCTCCTGCTGCTCTCTCTTGTCCTCTTCCCCTGACTCTTACTGTCTCACACAGAAGCTGAGCTAACCAGAGGTGTATTTGTAGTGATAAGGCTCACACTGATTTGTATTCAATTAGTTTTATTTTGTATATTTCATGTGTGTGAGTCTGTGTGATTTTCCAAAATGTTTTCCCAATGATTGCAGGAGATTTCATTTTTGAACATTGTGTCTTATGTAAAACACTGTGTGTAGTGTTTTGCAAGAAGTGTTTTGGAGAATTTAAAACACAGTGCAAAGCATATTTTGTGTTTGTGGGGTTGGTGCTTGTGTTTAAGGCATGGTCACTAAAGTTAGAGGTTGTGATGCTTTGGGCCTAGCAACCACTATTAGTGTGTAATCATTAGGCAAAAACTGTAAGGTAGTTAGAGCACGGTCACACATTCTGACAGCTGTCAGATATGGTGACCCCATACTAGTTACTGGCTCTGTGATGACACCAAAGAATATTACATGTGTCCTGATTAATGCAATAGGATGACAGAGCACCTGAAAAACATTTTTTTAAATGATTTACTCATTCATGAAGAAGTTAGAGTAGGGTCACACATTCTGACGGCTGCTCCTTGTCGGATATGGTGACCACATAGTTACTTTCTATGTGATGACTTCAAATAAGATTACATGTGTCCTGATTAATGCAATAGGATGATAAATTCACTCAAAACAATATTTTGATGTTTAACTCACTATTAAGGTAGTTAGAGCACGGTCACACATTCTGACAGCTGTCAGATATGGTGACCACTGACCCCATACTGGCTCTGTGATGACACCAAAGAAGAATACATGTGTCCTGGTTAATGCAATAGGATGACAGAGCACCTGAAAAACATTTTTTTTTAATGCTTTACTCATTTATGAAGAAGTTAGAGCACGGTCACACATTCTGACGGCTGTTATCAAAAATGGTGACCCCATAGTAGGCTAGTTGCTGGCTCTGTGATGACACCAAAGAAGAATACATGCATCCTGATTAATGCAATAGAATAACAGAGCACCTGAAATTTTTTTTTTTAAATGATTTACTCATTCATGAAGAAGTTAGAGTAGGGTCACACATTCTGACGGCTGCTCCTTGTCGGATATGGTGACCACATAGTTACTTTCTATGTGATGACTTCAAATAAGATTACATGTGTCCTGATTAATGCAATAGGATGATAAATGCACTCAAAACAATATTTTGATGTTTAACTCACTATTAAGGTAGTTAGAGCACGGTCACACATTCTGACAGCTCTTGTCAGATATGGTGACCCCATACTAGTTTGCCTCTGTGATGACACCAAAGAAGAATACATGCATCCTGATTAATGCAATAGAATAACAGAGCACCTGAAAAACATTTTTTTAAATGGTTTACTCATTTATGAAGTAGTTAGAGTATAGGGTCACACATTATAACGCTGGTGGCTCTGTGCTGACTCCAAATAAGATGTCCAGATAACTGTAGCCCACTAGGATGACAAAGGTAGGCTACTCAAACAATGTTTTGATGGTGAAATAATTTATTTTTAAGTTAAATTGTACAGAAAATCACAGTCAAAATAGGCTTACTTTATGTAGCCTTTTATTTCATTTTAGCTTTACATTTTACTTATTTTCAGATACAGTCCGTTACTATGCTTTATTTTACCTTAACGTTTTTTTCATTTTCGGACATACTCCGTTACTATGCCTGGCGTCGGTGTCCTCTTTCTACATAAAAGCAACAAACAGCGATTACTCATGCATCCATCTGCCGTTTTGAAGTTGTTTCGGAGACAGTGTGGGCTATCTTTCGTAGGTTACGCCAAGGGTTACGCCTGTGGCTGTAATGCAATGCATTTATCTTTACGTAGGTTACGTAGGCACTCTTCTTCGCCGTCACGTAAGGGCAAACAACATGCAGCATTTGCAGCAGCGCCCTCTAGGGTCACATATCCTGACAGGTCACAACTCTCGGTGCAACACCGGCCATGGCCGTTGCACACGGGAGTCCTTGTCGCGGCTGCTTATACATTCAATGGAGAGGCGAGCGGGCAGAGATGGAGAAGCGAGCGGGCAGAGAGAAGGTGCAGCGTTCTGTCAGGCGGCACAACAAGCGGGCGCACTCCCTTTGAACTTTCGCTTCCGTGCTGCTCGTCAAACGCATGCGCGCGCTCGTGGGATCCTCCGCCCGTCACTTAACACGGGGAGCCCAACGCGAAGCCGCGCGGCCAGCTGACAGCGCGAGCGGAAAGTCGCCTACCATCTGAAACGGCCGAGCGCGAGCCCAGAGACGAGAATTTTTCGCCAGTTGTGTTGATACATTGTATTGATATAGCCGAAAGAAGTCCCGACGGAGTCGACTGGAAAGCCCAAAAAATACATGACTGAAGTAAGAGTACAAATTAGAGGAAAAAAAAAAGTTAGGCCTACATTCTGTTAACGTTAGTAGGCCTACATGTAGTCTATAGATAATTAGCCAGACATTCAGTCAGTGACAGACAGTTCCAACAATACCAAGGCAAAGAAACCAAACAGCTGATTTTTATACCATAAGGAGGCAGAAAATAATTCAAAAATGTTGTGCCAACTAATGCATTCTCAATGGAGAGGCGAGCGGGGCTGGGCAGAGAGAAAGCGCAGCGGGCAGGGGCGGTCTCAACGATCTCGGGGCCCGTTTCAAGACCCAGTGAGGGTCCCCCACTTTTTTTTTTTTTTTTTTTTTTAATAAATAATGCTTGTGCATGCTCCCCGCGAAAATAGAAAAAAAGATTGTGGAAACCATTTGGTTCATATACGGATTATGAGATAATGGGCCCAGAATGACAATGCGACATGTAAAGTTACTATCAGTATTTCTGGCTTAGGGCCCCCCTGAGCTCTTGGGCCTGGTTGCATGCAATTTTCTTCTCAAAGTGCACCAGATTGATGAATTTTACTTTAAAAGGTTGCATTTTTTTCTTCCGGGGGAGCATTCCCCCGGACCCCCCTACAAGGTACAGGGTTCCCACCTCAGTCTCCTTATATATCCTACTGTAAAAAGCACTGTAGGTGTTTATGGTTATTATAGGTCATTAGACTGGTCAGTCTGAACTGGTAGCCTAATAATGGCCGATCCCTCCGCCCCAAACATCAAGTGTCCCTTTTTTTCTTAAATCCAAGGTGGCAACCCTAGTGCCTACTCGGTTTATGTGAATCACTTTTTAAATAAATTCACAGAGTTTGCCAACCGTTGTTTTACAGCCATTTGCATTGATTTATGCGCATGCTGGTTAACGGCCGCGGTTGGCGGATTGTCACTGCAGATTAACATCCAGACCCCCCTACCGGTGTTTGTTTTCGGACTTCTCACCTTTTTCATGGCTTATGAGTTTGCATGCCTGGTGTGTGCGGCAGCAACAACTTCTGATCAGTCATACTACTCAATAGCACTACAGGATTATTGTCCGCTGTATTAACACGTCTTTTAAGGCGACCAGACATCAACGTTGTACGGGGATCGACCCCGTTTTTGGTGGCTCTCTGTGCATCAAGGTGAAATAAAATAACGTGATTAAGGCATTAGCCATAGGCTATTGGTTTTTGATTTGTTTATGTGCACCGTGAGTCAATTATCCTGCTTTTTGTTTTCAAAACACTGTAATTGAAATTATTTCTGTGTGGCTTTTTTTATAAAATAAAACATGTATTTTCTGAGACATTTGACTAGCTTAAATATTTTTCTTTTGAATCCAGTGCAAATCTAGCTAGTCTGACTAATTTTTTTTCTACTCAAAATGAGTTGATAACATTCATGAGTAACTATAAGACATTTCAGTCGTTTTGCACTTGTTCACCCAAGGCTGTATTAAAAGTACATGGTTCCTAAATGTTAGTAATCAACAAGGTTGTAAAGCAGTAATTTCGGGCACATCTGTCAACATCTAAATTATTTTATTCTTCACAAACACTCATGATAGGTGCATTAGTCAGGTTTGATTGTTATAATTAGAACAATAGTCTACTTTTCTTGCCCTGGCTTCATATCCCTGCACTGCACTTTGCCATTGTAGCCTATAACCTTTAATACTATATGCTATGCACATAATTGAGTTCAATTCTATTTGCTTAGGGATGCGTTCATTATAACAGAATTGGAGCTGTAATGCTTGATTAAAATTCATATTGCACATGTTTTAAGAAGAAAAAATAATTGTAATAAACAATCTGATAACAAATGTATAGCTTTAGCACTGATTTCCTCTTAAACCTATGACTGACTATATTCTTCATTCAGTGTGCTTCATAGAGAAGGGGTAGCCTACATGTTGTCTATTTTTCTTAGTAATGAAAGGCAGAGTTTGCAACTGAAACGTGGATTAGCATTAGAGGTGGGCATAGATTAATTTTTTTAATCTAGATTAATCTAGATTAATTTTGGAATTAATCTAGATTAATCTAGATTAAAATGGCTCATTTTAATTCATTCATAATATGTGTGTGCTCCCTAAATAATGACTCAAAGTAAGTCTCTGAGAACGTGTTTCTCAAGCCAGGTGGCGCATCAGACCAGGGGCTCATCTGCTTGAGGAAGCTGTTCTACTATGATAATTGGTGATGAAAATAAATAATGTTCAACAAGATGTTACTTAGTAACGCGTTACCGGCATCGGACCTCTTTTTTCAGTAACGAGTAATCTAACGCGTTACTATCTCCAAACCAGTAATCAGATTAAAGTTACTCATCAAAGTCACTGTGCGTTACTTTTTCTGTAATTTTCCTTAGTGAAACATTTTACATAACTGCACAAATGACTGCGATTGCGATTTTATGTAAATAAATGTGCACGCATGTGTCTCTAAACGCTCCAACTGCTCCAACCGCTCCTCTCGTCTTTTTGGTAGCGCCCCTCTCTGACATGCAGCGTGTGTGTGTGCGCCTGTGTCTGTGTCTGTGTGTGTGTGTGTGTGTGTGTGTGCAGCAGCAGCATTACGGCCGAACTGTGGCGCAAAACAAAGTTTTCCCCCCGATGAAATATAGCGTCTGCTAAGGGGATATTTAGGATTCGGGTACGGTGACGTTGAAGAGATAGAAGTGTTTAAAACTTGGAAACTTATAGTCACGTGGCGACCGGTGGCCACACACACCCACCCTGCGTTCCAATACCCGATTGTGTCGTGGGCAAGTGATGGAGAGAGAGAGCGGCGGGTGTGTGAGAGAATAAAGGCTCCTCAAGTGTCAACAACGGCCCCCGGCTATTATTATCTCCCCTGAGCCGAACAGGAGGTGGAATAAGAGATTAACGGCGATATTTTTTTTATCGCCGATAAGAGTCTTGCGTTAACTCAGCACGTTAACGCCGATAACGGCCCACCACTAATTAGCATACAGCAATAAAATACCATCAGCTGGTTTTCAGTAGACGGCTGTCAGCTATGTATAAAGATCGTCACGTAGGAAGAATAAGATAATTTAGATGTTGACAGACGTGCCCGAAATTACTGCTTTACAACCTTGTTGATTACCAACATTTAGGAACCATGTACTTTTAATACAGCCTTGGGTGAACGGGGTGAAATCAGAGCGGAGCATGTACTTCCGCCTGCAATGAATGCATGCGCGCTCCCGCGGACAAGGGATACAATTTATCGGGGATAACTACATTGGCGCGACACCGGCTAGGGATGGGCGTGAGGAATCGAGTAGCCTACTCGAGTAGGCTACTCCTCGTTTCAAATGAACTCGATTGGTGGATGAGGAAGATTTTTTTTTCTTTTTTTTTGTGTGTCTGTAGCCTTTAGGCTGGCGGGCCGCCCCTATTTCAAAATGTTATACACGTGTAAAAAAACGACACAAAATGGATTAAATATAGTTTAACAAAATTAAATATTTTGATCCAAGTTAAATAAACTGAGCGTTGTGTCAAACAGCAACCGCAAATAACTGCCACCTCCGTGCAGCGCAGCCAGTGTGTGGTCTCCACAGCACCGCGGCACTGAACGCAGTACTGGAAAACTTGGAAAGTCACGTAAAAAAGCCAGGCTGACTTCGGGCACATTTGCTCCGAGCCAACGACAGTTAAGAAGCCTTTATTATGTGGGATTGAGATTCATAAGCCGACCGGTGTAACGTTCCGTTAACGAGGAATTAGTTGCGGTAATTATTCACGGACACGGAGTGAGCATTACGTGGTTGGATATACAACTAGGCTACTACTTCTACTTCTTTGGTGAGCCTATATATGTATTTAAATTGTAGGACAATAATTGTATTTGCTGCCCTTCTTATTTTAAATTGTCTCTTTTGACTGTTAGACAACTACAGCCCATGCTTTTTTTTTTCTCCCCACCACAGACCTAGTCTACTAGATGGGTTTAAATTGTGGCCGCCTATTTAATTACTTTCAGTACAAACCTCCACGTTTGTATGAAGGCAGCAGTCTCATTTACCACTTTTTTTATAAATACAGTGGCTTGCAAAAGTATTCATGTTAGCTTAGTTCTATCTTGACCTAGTACTGGGGGTGTGCTAATGGCTGCTGGGGGAGTGTCTTGCACATAGACACAGCAGGATGCTCCAAAAATCTGAACGGTGTAATTTGGGAACATTTTCACAACGGGAGGGGGTGGAATCCTGTGAGCCTATAGTCTCACGGTCCACCCATATTTAGTTTTAAAAATGTTGAAAAGGTGAATTTTGCATAATAGGACCCCTTTAGGTAGCACACTGACTATGTATGCAGGACTACATCACACCACCCTACATCAAATAACCCCAACTATCACTTCACTGCAACAAATGTCTTTGTTTTGTGCTGTTCAGAGAATAACCTTAGTTTTTCCTTCTTCTGCACTGCTGTTAAAGGCCTCCAAAGCAGAACGGTCTCATGAGATGGATTTACCCAGCCAACCTGACAAATCCCCATCAGATGAACCGGATGCGCTCATTAAAGAGACAGATATATCCAGCCACTCTGGATCTGATAAAGATTACCAACCCTCACAGGGTTCAACATAACTTTTTTTTCCTACTGGCCCGCCGGGCCAGTGGATCTGAGTTTTACTGGCCCCTTGTATATTTTCACTGGCCCTGCACACACTTTTTTTTTCTTCATAATTTAGTGTCAATAATTATAATACCTGTATTAGAAAAATAAAGAAAGATAACCAGATCTAAAGGGAATATCTATACTGTAACAGTATAGATATTCCCTTTAGATTTGGTTATTTTTATTTTAGTTAATTATATGAAATGTTGATATTGCTCATACACATAATATAAAACCAGGCAAACATATTGAATTAGAAGCCTACAACTGAAAGTATGTTGAAAGAGTCGGCCAGTATTTTAAAGTCCAGTAGTTTGATTTTATGATTTTTGATTGTTTTTATTCTTGAATTTGGGCAGTTTAATGAATAGTTCACCTGCAGAAGTCATGTTCAAAATAAAAAAAAAATAAGAGATGAAGGTCTGATCATTCTTTGTGGTGTGGTAGGCTGTTTTTATTACTTTCTCTATATGCATTAGGGATGTGAATGTGTCGACCGAATGACCGGTTTTCCACTTGCGCTCAAGTTGACTTTAAAAATAGAATAGAAATACGAAAATCAGGGGGTTATGCCGTTTTTTTAATGGGATATTTCACAGTGTATGTGAGTTCACGTCTGGTCGTGAGCGCGCTGCAGGAGTGTCACTTCTCCATGAAGTGTCAGCTTCACATAAGAGTCCGGTGTGGGACCATTTTTTCAAACTATTGATAAAAAACAATGCAGTGCAAAATATGCAGCATAAGTTAAACGCTCGTCTGAGACTATGACGTTAAATCACCTTAGAAACACACAATGCGTTCGTCCGATCACAGCAGCGTTTCACCGTGTGATCTCGCCAGCGAGTGAGCCGCCGCGCAGATGAACTGTGGTTTGTGGCTAAAATAATAACCGGGGATATTCTCCCCGTTAGCGATTTCAATGGGAAAGACTTCCGCGATTTGATTGAATGTCTCGAGCCTGAAAACACAGTGCCAAACTGCGCGACTATAGGAACTGTACAGTGAGCGGAGTCCCTCCGTTCGTTTCTGTCTACAACCGACACAATCACCGGAGACGCATTCACAGCGTTTAAATAACGCCTCTCATTTGTATTACCATTGGGGCTTGTATGCAAATACTGTAACATTACGGTGGCAGATAAAGGAAAAGTGCAGTTATCACTTTCTGCACCTCAACCTCTGCTGTGGGAAGAAAGAAAGGGGGCAAAGCAAGTCGATTGATTTGTCGACTCGCAGGCGGACGGTAGGCAGCTCTGCCAACGGAGCGAGAGTGCACCCGCTTCTTGCTCCACCTGTCAAAACGCCCACGCATCGGTTGTCCATTAAAAAATATATTTAATATTAGGTTTATTATATTGAGTCTTAAATAAACACTGCTTTCATTACGACTCTCAACGCGCATTTCAATGAACCATGATAGTCTACAAAAAAGGTAGTCTACAAAAAGATACTGAACTGTGATTGGCCAGTCACTGGCCCGGGCGGGACAGTGACTGGCCAATCAACTTGCCCTGCATATGATTTTACTGGCCCCGGGCCATCGGGCTATACGTTATGTCGAACCCTGCCTCATCAAGTGAAAATGAGATGCCCTCAGATGGCTATAAGCCATCCAGCCACAGTGCAGCTATAGGACCACTGCCTGAGAGAGACTGCTGCCACTCATCATCCAGTGAACAGGAGGTCCTGGAAGCTGAGCAGCAAGCATCTAAAGGTGGTTCAAGCCAGCCTGCTGAGGCATTGAAGAAAAAAAAAAAGAAAAAAGCATGTTAAAGTTAAAACAAGCAATAAAAAGGATGGTGGACGGACCTGGGATAAAGCCCATTACGTGGTTGGATATAGAACTTCTAGTTCTACTGCTTTGGTGAGTTAATTAGCCTATCTATGTATTTAAATTGTAGGACAATTATTGTATTTGCTGCCCTTCTTATTTTAAATTGTCTCTTTTGACTGTTAGACAACTACAGCCCATGCTTTTTTTTTTTCTCCCCACCACAGACCTAGTCTACTAGATGGGTTTAAATTGTGGCCGCCTATTTAATTACTTTCTGTACAAACCTCCACGTTTGTATGAAGGCAGCAGTCTCATTTACCACTTTTTTTATAAATACAGTGGCTTGCAAAAGTATTCATGTTAGCTTAGTTCTATCTTGACCTAGTACTGGGGGTGTGCTAATGGCTGCTGGGGGAGTGTCTTGCACATAGACACAGCAGGATGCTCCAAAAATCTGAACGGTGTAATTTGGGAACATTTTCACAACGGGAGGGGGTGGAATCCTGTGAGCCTATAGTCTCACGGTCCACCCATATTTAGTTTTAAAAATGTTGAAAAAGTGAATTTTGCATAATAGGACCCCTTTAGGTAGCACACTGACTATGTATGCAGGACTACATCACACCACCCTACATCAAATAACCCCAACTATCACTTCACTGCAACAAATGTCTTTGTTTTGTGCTGTTCAGAGAATAACCTTAGTTTTTCCTTCTTCTGCACTGCTGTTAAAGGCCTCCAAAGCAGAACGGTCTCATGAGATGGATTTACCCAGCCAACCTGACAAATCCCCATCAGATGAACCGGATGCGCTCATTAAAGAGACAGATATATCCAGCCACTCTGGATCTGATAAAGATTACCAACCCTCATCAACACCCTCATCAAGTGAAAATGAGATGCCCTCAGATGGCTCTAAGCCATCCAGCCACAGTGTAGCTATAGGACCACTGCCTGAGAGACACTGCTGCCACTCATCATCCAGTGAACAGGAGGTCCTGGAAGCTGAGCAGCAAGCATCTAAAGGTGGTTCAAGCCAGCCTGCTGAGGCATTGAAAAAAAAAAAAAAAAAAAAGCATGTTAAAGTTAAAACAAGCAATAAAAAGGATGGTGGACGGACCTGGGATAAAGCCCATTACGTGGTTGGATATAGAACTTCTAGTTCTACTGCTTTGGTGAGTTAATTAGCCTATCTATGTATTTAAATTGTAGGACAATAATTGTATTGTATTTGCTGCCCTTATTTTAAATTGTGTCTCTTTTGACTTAGCCAACTACAGCCCATGCTTTTTTTTTTTCTCCCCACCACAGACTAACTACAAGTCACCTGGATTAGGTAGTAACCAGTAGGTGGGGAAAAAAGTAGATGAAGACTTGGTAATAATAATTGTTGACGCTGCCATATCTTAAGGGCTGGAATTGCCTACCGCAAGTTATGTGATAGAGGAAACGGACACACAGCCACTGGCATTACCCAAACCTTCACAGGCAGCAGTCATTTATTGATTACACCTGATGCATCTGTGCAGCAGCACAATGAGGTCAAAGTCAAGAGCACTTTCAAGATCACAAATGATTTGAACCAGTTTAACAATAATATCAACCATAAGTGATTACTTAAAGATTAAACATCACAGTTATTACATGAAAGTTATACATTTAGAATAAATCTAAAATTATGATACGTGAGAGGAGATCAGACTTTTATAATTCATGATTTACATTTTTTAATGGCCTGATTTTATATTATGCTAGTTGTCTTTCCATGTATCCACTCAGATTTGAAAAACACGCTTCTAACTAACATTCTCCCCTGTATGAACCAACTATCTGCTATGAGCTTTGTTGAAATCTCAGCTGAGATTCTGTAGCCCTTATATTTTGATATGGGCAACACAACCCCAGACTTGAATGATAGAGCCACAACAATACTCAATTTGATCTTTAAATTATATTGAAAATGTACGTTTGTATCAACTTTCAGTCACCTCTTGAACTTAAACTTGAAATGTTTCATAAGGGCATCAGAGCTTACCTGAGGGTGTGCAGCTTAACTGTCTGTGTTGCTAAGGCTGCGGCCAGGAGGATTTTCAAAATAAAGCAAAGCCTGACATTAAACAAAACAGATAATCTGCTGTGGCTAATTAAACTTATAAATAATGCATGTCTCAATAATCCATATATAGTACAAACCCTGCTCTTGATCCACTCATGGAGAGGAGTGAGGTAGGGATCAAATAGTGACTATTTCTCCAACTTATTTAGAGAAGATACATGTTAAGCTACCCTTACCTTTGATGCATTTTTACACTTTTTTTGGATTAGGTTAAAATGGTATTAATAAGGTAATGACACTCTAAAATATAAGACAGACCCACCAGGAGTAAAAACAAACAATGATTTCAATCTCATAATATTTTGTGAAAACTTCAACCAATGATATTATTCAGACCGAACGATTTGATTGGCCGACAGACCTGTCTGTTTGCCGTCTGCTTCTGTATTGCACATTCTCAACTAGAGGGTTTGTTTTGATTCCACGGCAGACAGTAGCGAGTAGCGACCATTGTAGAAAAGGCTCCAAAGTTCATAAGTTAGTGTTGTTATTTCTTACAGTGTGTTAAGATGTGTTTTGTTCAGTGTGGATAGCAGTCAGTTAGTGCCGTGACGTCTGTCGGCCAGAGAGTCTGTTTAGTAAGTTTCCTTTCTCTTCTCCCTCGGTCAGATGTGTGAGCGTGCAGTAAGCGATCATTCCACATGGAAACGTGTTTATCTGAGTTTAAATGTGAATCACCTGTGTGTGAGTACATGCAGTCCCGACCGCTGTTATAATATAGTTTGCATGTTATTAACGGCTGCGATTCGCGGGTCGCAACAGCTGTTCTAACGATCTCCTCACGAGTGGACTTTAAGCCTTTGTTCTTTTCCCGCGATCTATATGCTGCTGTGCCTGTGAAAGAAGGAAAATAAAAAGCGGATAAACCATACTCCTCCTCTCCTAGTCTCATGTTTATAATCTGACGCCTTTGGCCATAAGTGGTGTTCTGGCCGACACCTCTGAAGTGAAACCAGTGATACAAGCAGATCAGCGCGGTACCGGTACAGCCACAGCCACCAGTTTCCTCAGCCACAATATAACTCACGCGTGTGTAGGCAGTATGTTGTAAATCTGCTTGTGTAAATAAAGTTTCTTCTTCTTAAAAAAAAAAAAACGGGGGCATTGGAGGAAGGCGGGATGTTATGATTGTGCTGTAATTCTCAATTGCGAGATCGGTAAGAGTCCCTTTAATGACAGAACCTTTTTTTTAGCTGAGCAGTCAATCAGGTTTAATTTCTTCAAAAGAGTCCTGCTGTTTTAATTTGCTATGTGAATTAGCACTCACATAGTGGAATCTGAAAGTAATTACTGATGACTCAAAGTATAAATATGTTACAGATTCACTACCACACATTAACTCTATTAACTCTTCGTCCTTATAACCAACATTTGGCAGAAAACAACTCCCTTGAAATGGCTTTATATCCATGTTGTAAACGATGTTTTACTGAAGACTGAGCTTAAAATGGTGAACCTATCTAACAGTTACCTCTGTGTTTTGATTTCTAGGTGCTTCTAAAGTTCACAGAAAGAGACCCTGGTCTGCCGAGGAGAGAATTGCAGTCAACCGGAGGATGACAAAGTTCATAGCTCTCAGGAAAGTACCAGCAAAGGATGACTGCCTGCGCTGCATCGAGAGAGAGTCTCCTGTACTTAACACCAGAACATGGAAAGACATTAAATACTTTGTCTATAATGAAATAATTAAAGTGAAGAGAAAGCTGTAACACATATTGTAACAGGTACCCAGGGGGCAAAGTGGTTTTATGGACATGGAGCGTTGTAAAAGGTTGTTCACCAAAAAAGACATCTAGGACCTTCCACGATCACAACCTGGGTGGACAACCTTGTCAACAAGCTGCTGGAAAGCTACAGCGGGCCGACATAGCAAATCAAAAAACAGTGTAAAAAAATTCATTTTCTATGCGTTATTGATCAAATTTAAACTGTGATTAGGAAAAGCTTCAGGCAGTTGGACACTTGTTTTGTTTTCAAAATTTAAAAAGAAATTGACTTTGTTTTCTTCCAACATCTAGATTTTGGGGCTTTGCAGATATGCAAATTTACGCATCATTAGTTAAAAAAAATCCCTATTAGCCCACCCCCATTCGCTTAATCAGTGATTCTGATTTGCTCTGTCGGCCCGGTGTAGCTTTCCAGCAGGTAGTTGACCAGGTTGTCCACCCAGGTCTGTCTGTCTGTCGCATACTAACCTCTGTCTGTCTGTCGCATACTAACCTTTTTCGGTCTGTCTGTCGCATACTAACCTCTGTCTGTCGCATACTAACCTCTGTCTGTCGCATACTAACCTTTTTCTGTCTGTGTCTGTCGCATACTAACCTTTTTCTGTCTGTCTGTCGCATGCTAACCTCTGTCTGTCTGTCTCATACTAACCTCTGTCTGTCTGTCTCATACTAACCTCTGTCTGTCTGTCTCATACTAACCTTTTTCTGTCTGTCTGTCTCATACTAACCTTTTTCTGTCTGTCTGTCGCATACTAACCTCTGTCTGTCTGTCGCATACTAACCTTTTTCTGTCTCATACTAACCTTTTTCTGTCTGTCTGTCTGTCGCATGCTAACCTCTGTCTGTCTGTCTCATACTAACCTCTGTCTGTCTGTCGCATACTAACCTTTTTCTGTCTGTCTGTCGCATACTAACCTCTGTCTGTCTGTCGCATACTAACCTCTGTCTGTCGCATACTAACCTTTTTCTCTCTGTCTGTCGCATACTAACCTTTTTCTGTCTCTGTCTTGTCGCATGCTAACCTGTCTGTCTGTCTCATACTAACCTCTGTCTGTCTGTCTCATACTAACCTCTGTCTGTCTGTCTCATACTAACCTCTGTCTGTCTGTCTGTCTGTACGTACAACCTTTTACAACGCTCCATGTCTGTTTAAAAAAATAAATAAAAAAAAGGGTTTTGCCCCCTAGGTATGGCATTTTAATCTCCAAGGCACCAGGGTCTATTTCTGTGAACTTTAGAAGCACCTAGACATCAGAACACAGAGGTAACTGTTAGATAGGTTTACCATTTTAAGCTCAGTAAGTAAAGCCTTTTCATTGAAAAAATGTTGTGCTTTCCAAAGTATAGAAATACTCCTGGCTATTTTGCCCCTGAGATGGCTAACTTGTGGTTTCCAGCTTAACTTGTCATCAATTATTACCCCTAGGGCTTGACCCTTTTGAATTTCAATCCCATTTACTTGGATTTTCACAGAAACATCTGATGCTCTCCTACCAAACATCATACATTTATTTTTTTCTAAATTTGGTGATAATTTATTTCGGTTTAACCACCCATGTAACTTAGTCAATTCAATGTTTACGATCTCAACCATATTATTCAGATGAGGAGGAAAAAAAAATAAGTGTGTTCCAGTTCTGTTATGTTCCAAATCTTTCTTAGTAATTTTTCATCAGTGCGTAGCTCTAAAACCTATGTTTCAGATTTCTCTCCTTGTCAACAAATCCCATAAAAATACCAAAACCAGCAATTATACGACGTATTCTATAATGTATCATAATATTCCTCTATGTGCCATAGGGGAAACACTAAGAGATGGACTAACCTTTTTACTTCACATGGGATTTGTCGACAATAACAGATATATTGAACATGGATGAGAACTCACTCGGAAAACTTTTACTATCATCATCTTTCCAACATTCTTAGTGCAAAGGTTTATTCCTTGCCTATCTCTGCTGCATAGCTAACATGTTCTGATTGGAGTTAAATGTATGAGACACTTGTATTGGGTTTATTGAAGATGCTGAGTGAGGCATTTAATGTTGAAGTATGAGAACAACACTGGCATTGTAAAATAAAGAGATCGGAAGCGGGTTTTTTTGGCCGCAAAAAGGCCGAAAACAAGGTCCTTGAAGAGCGTTGCTGAATTTCCGGCCAGTAAAACCAAACAACAGTGACCTAGAACTGTCAGCTGAATTTTATTGTTGCTTATTTTAAATTTCACTTTTTTTTTTTTATATATACCTTTCTAAATAGCACGTGCCGGACTTTTATTTTTATTTAATTTTTTCTTCAGATCTTCGACAGTGGCGTCGGTCTGCATGCGCAACCAGGTGTTCCACGTTGTTCCCAATTGTTTTGGTGTAAAAAAAATGTCTCAAAGGAAAATATTGCAACCAAGAGTTTTCAAAGTATTTTTTTGTAACGGGGTTTTTTTTGCTAACTATACGTCACCAAATGTAAATTATTTTGTAAGATAAAAATTGGAGAGAAAAAAAATAAACTATAATTACTGACCTGTGAAATGAACAGTATTTTGTGTCATGGACAATTTTTTTTAATAGCTTTTGTAGTAATAATAATAAAGAGAAGGAAACAGATTTTGGGTCTGGAGTTTGATTCAGTTGCCATTTATTGTCTTCACAAATATAACAGAATCTATAGCAACTCCTCTCAGTGTACCGGAAAAATTAAGTGTGAGATTAAAGCAAAAAATAAATAAGTAGACCCAACCACACATAAGTGAAGTGGTAACATTGTATTGCACTATATTCACAGGGTAATATCACTTAGCTGTGAGTCTGTAGTTACAGTTCAGTTATTTTACAGTACATGAATATAAATGCTTCAGGAGTCTAGAGGTGCATGTTGTGCAAGTTAAAATGTGGCAATGAGTACAAAAGGATAAAAAGGCAATGATCCCACAATGATTCCCCGTAAGACAATGATCACACAAACTGTGGCCGTTTCTCAATTCCAAGTACACAGAGTACGGACTTGCGGACTTCGAAGTTCGAACTTGCAAGTCCGGACTTCTAAGTACAAACTTCCGAGAACGGGAGCACGCACCTGCAATTGGAACGGCAGCGGACTCGATGGCGTCATCACCTCGGCTCGTTAACTGTGCTACAGAGCTGGGATGCGGTGGAGACGAGCCCTCCTCAGTTGTCTATCTCACGTCGTATGTGTTTTATTGTTATGGCTTGTTTTTAACCTTTCAATTTATCGTTTAATATTGATAAATACACTTGACTGTAATGAGTTAATTATCATTTTACCACAGGGTGGAAAGTTGAAGCCCCTTAAAGCTACACACAACATATATAACAGGCTAAAATGTTTTAAAAAAACCTAGGCATGTAATAATTCATAGGCCCTTTACTGATCAAACAAGTAAAATGTTTAATGGATTTTTTAATTCTGATAGACTTTAACACTTCTTAGCAGACAATACATATTAAATACATAATTGCAATTGATTGTACTTAAAATAAACAAATAAGCATGGCATATACTGGTATATCTATCTATCAATAGTAAATATATATAGCGCCGGAAAAAATTAAGAGACCACTCCGGATTTTTCTTAAAATTTCTTATCTCTAAATTACTTATTGAAAATGGTCTGAATGACAATACTTTAATTGTGAATTTGGAAGAAATGTTGTCAGTACTTTATAGTATAAAATCAAAATGTTAATTTTAAGCCAAACATATGCCTCTTAAAAATAAAACAAGAGACACTGAACATTTGGAGTGGTCTCTTAATTATTTTCCAGGGCTATATATACACACACACAATAAACATAAATAATATAAATAGTAAATAACTGAATCAACGATGTTAAAAATATATTTATTATTATTTTTAGAAGCAGCTCACAGCTGTACACAAAGCTCAACACCCCAGTGCCTATCCTGGCTGTCTTCTTTTCTGGAGGGGGACCTGAAGCCAGCCTTCAGGCTCTCCAGGGATAGCTTCGACAGGCTACCCCCATCAGCACCTCGACCTCATGGCTCCATCCATGGGCTTTCTTCCGGCCGGGGCAGCAAGGCCAGCAGCGTCCCAAATTCAAGCTGGCCTGTGGTGCGTTGTGCAGGGTGACGGTCCATGGTGTGGTGGAGGCCATCCTCCATCGGGTCATCCATTTCCCCAAGCCAGAGGAGATGGAGGAGGTGGAGGCAGGCTTTGCTCGGCCTTCAGATCTGCTGCCGGGGCATTGATGGGTGCCATGTCAGAGTTCTGCCACCTGCAGAACAGAAGAAAAGCTACTTTAACAGGAAGCTCTTCACTTCCATCATCCTGCAGGGTATCTGTGATGCTAAGAGCAAATGTATAGACATTTACATCGGGAACCCGGGGTCGGTGCATGATGCTCTCGTGCTCCGGCGTTCCCCGTTCTACAATTAGGCCCTGTACCCACCTACTTCTTGCTGGGTGATGGAGGGTACTCCTGCCTGCAGCGTCCCGTGGCCATCATTAGGCTCTAGCGCCACCCATCCATGTGAATTTTGATTACCAGGTCATATTGAAGCCCGGTACAAAAGGCCAGAGGGCGCAACATTGTGGAGAGGTTGTTTGGGATCATCAGAACATGCTGGTGGGCCATCTTCCTTAGGTCTCTGGAGATAATAATAAGAACATGGTTTGTAAATATTCCTAGCTTTGTAAATAAATGTACATATTTGTAATGACATGTTTTATTCTCCTCTGTGTACAGTTTTTAATATTTAAATTAGCTGATTTTAACTTGCTTGGCATGTTGAGTTTAACCATGTTTGAAGTCTATAAATGAGTCAACTTTCAGCAGACATCTTCTGTTTTTTATGCTAAATAAAGTAGCGATTTTCTTCTTGAAACTCTTGCCTCCTGAAGTCCATTTGTAACTGAATTTGCCAGTATACATGTGAATGTAAAATATAAAAAACACTGTTGCTATCAAAACAATTTGCTCAAAAAACATAGCTAGTATAATAAAGTATACATAAAAAACATAGGGTGAGGACAGTATTTGCAATTACAACTTATGTAATATGTAATATATTAACATATCAAGCCAATACATTTGACCAATACATGATACCATTCAAATGTAGAGCCTTAGCATTGATTTGTGATTTCAATCACAGGGAACCCCTGCTTTGATTTGACAACAATATTATCTATTAACATGTGTCAGAAATAGGAGATAAATGCGATGGACCTTAGGTATCCCAGGTTAAGCAGTGTCCCACATTAGGGCAATTCACCATACGGTTATGAACCACAACTTTGCACCCCCAAACGGGACTAGCTGTCCCTGTCCCAGGGGGAAGCTAGAAGTCCCCCGGGGCAAGCTAGCTGTACCGCGGGGGAAGCTAGAAATCCCCCGGGGCAAGCTAGCTGTACCGCGGGGGAAGCTAGAAATCCCCCGGGGCAAGCTAGCTGTCCCGCGGGGGAAGCTAGAAATCCCGTGGGACAGCTGGGCAAGCTAGCAGTCGGACGTTTACGGAGCTAAGTAGGATTTGACAGGTTGGAGAATTAAATGATCATCTAATAAAAACTTCATAACAACATACCGGTATTCTGAAACAAAAGTAGTATTTATAAAACAGTAATAATTATGCTTACAGTTGTGGGTTTCTCCGCCTTGTCCGCCTCTGCCTCCTTGCTCTGCTACTACGCTGCGAAATGCATTCTGGGATATCTAACAGCCCCAAGTCCGCACAAGTCACCACCGATGCATCCTCGATAGAATGGCCAGTTGAAGAACACATCAGGAACACTTCCGGGTACTTGACTTGATGCGAACTTTGAATTGGAACAGTACTTGGGCTACGGTTGATGACGTTTTACGAGAACGCAAGTTCACAAGTACAGAAAAGAACGCGAATTGAGAAACGGCCTAAGTTTCTGGTCCTCACTTAGTTGGTTGAAAACTTTATTGAAACTTTGTGTTTTTCCAAAATCTGAGGGGGTTTATATGTTAAGGGTGCCACCTACTGTTGAGAAATGCTATTTTCATGTTGGTAGGTTGAGTGGAAGTGCCGGTCCTCACTTTCTGAGTCGTTTTACCCGGTCCTCACTATGTAGCAAGTACAAGAATGTGTGTGTGTGAGAGAGATAGAGTGCGAAAGCGCGATGCAGCTGGCTGCCGCGCGCAGCTGCTCAATTGAAAATATAGCCGATCTATTTTGTGTGAGTTAGCGGGAAAAGAAAGGTTTTGCAGACTCTAAAACACATGAATACATAGCCTAGACTACTGACAAACTCTCTAAAATCCACTTTCCCGTTCGGGCAACCAAAAAGCAATCTCAACTTGCTCGAACATTATTTTCAGTTGCCCCGGGCAAGCGGGCAACCGTTAGTGTCAACCACTGTTTGTTGGTGTGTTTCTGTGTACATGTAAAATGTATCTGCAGAATTCTGCATGTAGAGATTCTGTTGGATGTTTGTCCCAGCGGGTATAGCTCTGATGACTGAGTGGACCCCATACTTCACTACCGTACAGCGCAATGGGCTGGATGACACTATCAAATATTTTAAGCCAGATTTTTATTGGAATTTGGAAATTATAAAATTTTCTCTTAATTGCAAATAGAGCTCTTTGAGCTTTTTCTTTTAGTGCATTCACTGCCAAGTTGAAACTCCCTGATGCTGTTATGGTTATACCAAGGTAGGTATAACTCATACTGTGTTCAATTACATGATTATTAATAGTAAATTGATGTTTGTTCTCATGACACCTGGGGCGTTTTTGAAAGATCATGATATTGGTTTTCTTCATGTTTACTGCCAGGGCCCAGTTCTGACAGTACTGTTCTACTACGGCTAACTGTTGCTGTAGTCCTTGTTCAGTAGGAGACAGTAGAACAAGGTCATCAGCGTAAAACAAGGACTTCACCTCTTTATCTAGGAGGGAGAGGCCAGGAGCAGCACATTGATCTAACTCAACAGCCAGTTCATTTATACAGGGTTTTTCCTGGCTCAGAATGGGCCTTTGGGGGGTCAGTACGCGACCAACTTTTTTGGGGGTTGCGACAGTAAAGGCAAACGGTTTGTGTATATTAAGAGGGGTGTTGGGTTGGGAGAGGGGAGTTTCTGTCCAGCTCAAGAGCATTTCAGTCAGCCTGTCAATCACTGCGTTACCATGGAGCTCACTGACGCTTATGAAATCACAATAAACAACCTGTAGATATGAAGTCAAAATACTAATAATGACTAGGCCTAACTGTTTAATACTTTAATTGTTTCTAATTGATCTAAACCATGGAAGAAGGTAGGGCTGCTCAATTATGAAAAAATCATAATCATGATTATTTTGAGTAATCACATTGTGTTATCACGATTATTAAAGACAGTTAATCATTGATTTAAGAACATTATGCATTTATTTTACTTTTAACAAGGTTTTTTTCTAAAAACACCATGACTTTGGACTTTAAACAAAGGTCTAATTGAACTGAAAACAGGGAGAATAGAAATAGGCTAAATAAGTGAAACATATTTTTAATAATTTAATAAAAATATGTCAAAATAAAAATAACCAGTTGTAAATGGTGTTGATAGGGCATGTTTTTTGCTAGCATTAAATGTAAGGGCATGATTTATTTATGTCATGGAGCTGGCTGGATAGGCAGTTGCATTGTAGTGTTGACAGTTGTGGTGGCAGGAGTTAAGGAGCTTTAAACTTCCTGTGTTTTTATTCATTGATTGCTTGGTCATAGACCACTATGACTCGACTTAAAGTGAATAAACAAATTGGTCGGGATGTTTAAAGGTGCAGATCAGGTCTATCACTTTTCTTTCTCTCTCTCTCTGTCTCTCGGTCGCGTATGTCATGTTACTCGCGTGTCCGCGCGTGACAAATCTTGCACATTATTTTAGTTTGTTGTGAGTCTGAAGTGTTTTCAGACAACACAATTAGGTTTACCTTTTATTCTCGTCATCTAGAAGTTTTTCAAAACACCCGGCAATGCGCAACATCTCCCTCGTAGCTACTCTCTGGACTAGCCGTTAGCGAAACTATCAGGTGAGGGAGGGGCCGAGCGGAGCTCACGGCTGAAAGGGTTTGCTGCATTTATAAGCCTGCATGCCCCGGCGAGCGGAACAATGATAGTTTAATAACGATTATCCCCGACCTGATTTCTTTTTTTATAACTGAGATTGCAAGTAATATGACTGGAATGGCGCGGAAATGGAAACACATTTGGAGCCGTTTTAAGTAGATTTGTATTTATTTATCTATATATATAAAAAAAAACACTTTGGCGCTGAGGATTTTCCTTTGGCGGGCGCTAAAATTCCTTTGGCGGGCGCCAAAATTTTTTGAATGCAGGAAAAACCCTGTATGATAGTATAAAATAAAAATTAAAGTAATTTTTTTTGAGAGATCTGTGTCCCAAGTGGGGGGGGCACAAGCATTTCTGGGGGCGGGCCCGGCCCCCTATGGCCCGCCCATAGCGACGGGTATGTCAGAGAGTGAAGGTTTATTACAATATCTTAGGTCATAATATGAAAACAATCTAAATGAAAGTGTTGTGAATGTGAGGATGCTTATGTACTTGTCCTTGAGGCAGGGAGGGGATTTTTTTTGTATAGATTTTTATTCAGGAAAATAAGGTGTTCCAAAGTTTTGGGATTCAGGCGATTTCTTTTTTTCGATGCAAGTTCTCCGGCTTTTGAAAAGACACGCTCACATGGCACAGATGAGGCTGGGGTACATAAAAACATTAGGGACAGGCGGAAGAGGTTGGGATATGTTTGTCTTTGGTTGTCCCAATATTTCAAGGGATTCTTCGATCTCTGCATGTTGCCCTCAGCCAGGTACTTCTGGATCTCGACGATGGCATTGACTGTAAGGTTGCTGGTCTGCATGCCAACCTCATTATCCAAGTGATGTTTCATAGGTTCAAAGATAAATGGTCAGTTAACATATGGGACAAACCAAAATTAAGAACATATTGTTTAATAAAAGATAGTTACAGCTTAGAACCCTATGTAAATTATAATTTAAGTAAAGGCAAAAGATCGTTGTGTGCACAGTTACGCTCAGGAACACTACCACTAGCGCTGGAGACTGGTAGGTTCAATGATACTCCAGAGGCAGACAGGCTCTGTTTGATGTGTGATCTCAGGGAGATTGAGAATGAGATTCATTTTATGTTTTATTGCCCAGTTTATGATGATTTGAGGGATGTATTGTTTACTACGATGAGGACACAAAAACAAAAATAAAAATGAAAAAAATGAAATGCTGCCACAACAAGTTCTCTAAAATACAACAAATTGGCATTTTAGTACATGATTGGCAAACAAATAATTGCACAAATAATCAGATAAAGCTGAATAACATGCCTGGAGTTGTTGCAGGCTGCTGTTGCGAAGTAGGTCCAGGCTCAGTTGATGTGCGCCCAATGGCAGCCGGACATTCCGATTTCAGTCTGCCGACTGCTTCGCTGCATTTTGTGGGGCTACGAAACCTGAGCGATTTTCAATCTGGGGTCTAGGAGTGTAGATAGGGTCAACACACTTAATGATTCCAGATAGGAAGCAGTGTCTGTGACTGGACGCCTAAGGTGTTGGTGTAGGTGTGTAACTGCCTGTGTGTGGAGGTTTGAATCGTTATGCTTAAGTGCACGATACAGCATTTTCATCATCGGGATGACCTTTGACCCTGAAACTCTCTTCTCTTCAGACAACTCCACTGTAGCCTGATGGAATGGAGCAAGCACAACCAGTGCTTATTCAATGACGGTGAACTCCTCAGCTGTGAGTGGAGTTATGTCTGTATTTAGCGACCCAAGGGATACCCACACTGGTTCCTTCTCATCATGTAGCCTTTTCAGCATTTCATACAGTATATGTGCTGTTAACAGAATTTAGTTTGCTTTATGATTGTATAATATTTTAATGCACAATACATGCTTTCTGGCTGTTGAACTTTGTCTCAGAAGACTTAAAGAACTCCAAAGTGTTTTGCTACAAGTTGTTGTTTAGCCTTGAAGAAGAAACTGCCTAATAAGATTTTGGCACATACAGAGGTATGACGCATTCATATGCACAATAGTTGAGGAGAAAAGACTCCCTAAATTTCCCATATCCTGTTATCTGCCTAATTAAAAATGTTTCTGCTTTCGCCAGCAAAACGGGCTGGACACACAAACCGAGTGTATACGCCTACACATTTCACTACATATAATCTCTGTACACTGTTCATTCGATGTATTCAACCATGTATCAAGCCAGGTACATTGTTGATTCCCTTGTATGCTGTTTGCAAGTAAATTCACCTGCTTCCAAGAAGGCCTGACTCAGTTTCAATTATTCAGACACTTGGGTAGTTTGATGAAATAATTCTAGTAACAAATGGTCCTTCGAGTTGCCGGATCCAACATCCTCTTCTCTGGACAAGAAGAGCCTGCACCGTGAAGACGGGGGAGTCCAAGATCTCTCGACAAAAGACCTCCAGTAAACAGAGCTACAAAAGAGGCTGTCAGCAGACTCTACTTGGACGGAGGAGGGGTGACGGAATCCAGAGCCAAAACTGAGCGAGTCGAGGCTTTCTTCGAATCAGGTGAATATAAACAGCTGATTTTGTTTTGTCCAGGAATTAGGAATTCCTTTGTTTTATGTATTAGGTAGATAAACTAGTTTATGAAGCAGTATTTCTCATGGTTTTACCGTAAAGGAGAATAACTGATCGTAGTGTTTGGGAAAATGCACTAAAGAGAAAAATATTTCAACCTGTAGTGTTTGAGGAAATACACTAACAACAAATAAAGTCTCAAGAATGATCATTAGTGTGGGATCCAGGGTGGTCCCTTTGTTCTGACAGGTATATTTTCTTCCATTAAGCTGAGAGTTCTTTGTAATTTGGGAAGGTTTTATGGAAACAGGGTATATTTTCTTCCATTAAACTGAGAGTTCTTTGTAATTTGGGAAGGTTTTATGGAGGCAAAGTATATTTTGTTCCATTAAACTGAGAGTTCTTTGTAATTCGGGAAGGTTTTATGGAAACAAATTGATATCTGGCTGCTTGATGTTACTCAGCCTGGGGCTGCACTCTGGCACGGGGTACTGCTCCCAGGAGTTAGTCTTTGACAGGTTGTTTATTTGTTTTGTTTTGTTTTGTTATGTTTGTCAATAGTCTACATCTGCAGAGTAGACTTATTAGTTTTGTTTAGAATACATCACATAGGGTGTTCTAGTTTTAAATTGGTGAATTTTGTTAATCAATTGGAGGGAATAGGGGTGTTCACCCTGTTTAAATAGATTACTGGGTAATTTGATATTAGATTTTACATTTTAAAAATTTAATTACATAATATGGATAATGATAAGATAGACATTAGAAAAAAAAAAGGAGACTGGTGAAGAAAAGTCTCCTCCACCCCTTCCTGTGTCTCTTTCCATTGAGACCCAAAACCCCGGCTCCTCAGCTGCTCTTCTGCTGGCAGGTCCAGAGAATCAGATAAAGAACAGTAAAGAGAAAGGTGGTGGCCAAGGAGATGAATAAGAGAATGTTGTTGAAAGTGTAAGAGGAAAAAGATTGTTTGGAACTGATTGTTTATGGATGTTATAAAGAAAGAAAAAGTATGTAGGGGAAGGGAGATAGAAGGTTTTGTAAGTGTGCATACAATTGTTATGCTGTTATGATGGGTTACAAAATGCTTGTCTCCTAAAGATGACCAGAGTTCTGACTAAATTGCTAAACGCTTTAAAGTTTAGAGCTAAATATCTTGCCAATCCAAGCCCCATAGTAAACCTTAAAGATTAAAGGTGCAGTCAATCATTTGAAGTCCCAGCATAAACTTACAAAAAGCGTCCTTTTGTGTTCTTTTTATGAAAATGTTCACTAAAAAGAATTATTCAATGCTTTTGATTTGAACTACAAGTTAAAAGGGATTTGTGTGCTGAACAATGTGATCATAATGTGTTATGTAATAGATGAAATGCATGTTTGAAAAGAGAGAAGGAGAGAGCACATGGAAAATGTGTGTGTATGATTCAGTCCCATTCAGAAAAGGGAGGGCCTGCCTGCCTGTGTGTGCTTGAATGCTGCCCAAACACAGACAAAAAATGTGAACTGAAGAATGAAATCAAACCTATCCTAAAATGTTGTTGTGCGTTAATTGTGACATCTAGAGCAAGCAAAATGGATAGGATGATATTTAAGAAACAACCCTGGCAGAATGATGAGCATTTCTTTTGAGAACATGTTACTGCTCAAATTCATTCTGTTTCAGATGCAAGAAGAAGACGAAGCTGACCATGCTTCAATAAGGACAATTGGACACTGAGGAACAATCTGAATAGGTTATGGTAATGCCTAACCATTCCCCCAGTGACTGTGATATGAAGGACACTTTGCGTCAAAATGCCACAAAAGGGACTTGTTGACCATCAAGACGATCTTGGTTCCTGTTCCCTGGCTTCTACAAAGACTGTCCTCTCTGAAACTGTACATAAACGATGATGCACCAGTACACAAACTTGCATTTTCACAACTGTAATGTTGATGTACTTGATATTATTCTGCTTGACTGAAATATATTTACTCATATGCTTTGCCCTTTTGCTTTGAAGTGTTGCAGAAAGTTGCATTAAATATTATAAAAAGGGTGGAATGTTAACAGAATTTAGTTTGCTTTATGATTGTATAATATTTTAATGCACAATACATGCTTTCTGGCTGTTGAACTTTGTCTCAGAAGACTTAAAGAACTCCAAAGTGTTTTGCTACAAGTTGTTGTTTAGCCTTGAAGAAGAAACTGCCTAATAAGATTTTGGCACATACAGAGGTATGACGCATTCATATGCACAATAGTTGAGGAGAAAAGACTCCCTAAATTTCCCATATCCTGTTATCTGCCTAATTAAAAATGTTTCTGCTTTCGCCAGCAAAACGGGCTGGACACACAAACCGAGTGTATACGCCTACACATTTCACTACATATAATCTCTGTACACTGTTCATTCGATGTATTCAACCATGTATCAAGCCAGGTACATTGTTGATTCCCTTGTATGCTGTTTGCAAGTAAATTCACCTGCTTCCAAGAAGGCCTGACTCAGTTTCAATTATTCAGACACTTGGGTAGTTTGATGAAATAATTCTAGTAACATGTGCTGTTCCAGCGTGTCGGCACCTCATAGATGAGTTTTAGGGCTGGCCGTCCCATCTGTTGCTGCACTTGAGCAAGCTTCTCTTTGGCTGTGGTGCTTGATTGGAAGTAGGTTACTATTTGCCTAGATTTGTGTCTGATTGATGTAAGTGCAGGGATTTGATCAACTGATTTTCTGACTAATAAATTGAGACTATGTGCAATGCAAACCGAATGGCGAATTTGGAGATTTATTGCGGATGCAATCATGTTGGCTGAGACTTTACTTTATGCGTTATGGCCCAATCCTCTAGTCCATCATGCCCCTTTTAACTCGGGCCAAGTTGTCAGCAGTGTGATTTTGTGGAAAGTGTTGCACACCTAACACAGATGCACACAACTGCATAATGTCATTAACGTAGTGACAGGTAAGAGCCAAGTAAGCCTCCATGTTCACAGATGTCCACACGTCAGCTGTTATACTTACTGCCACAGCTTGCTGTACTTTCATTTTCACTTGTTCTCTTTCCTCCACATATTTTCTGGCCACCATTTGTTTGACAGTCTGAAAATTAAACCAAGTTAAACCAAAAGTTAATCAAAAATTCATTATTAAATTAATTGGATATATCAACTACTTCTCTAGACATTCTCTGTACAAACCTTTCTGGTTGGCAAAACATATGATGGCTCAAGGACCTGAAGCAGTTCCCTGAACCCCTCATTCTCAACAATGCTGAGGGGTTGGCAGTCCTTCAGAATAAAATTCAGGATAGCCTGGTCCAACACATGCTTCCTGGAAGCTTGATGGTCAAACATGTAGTAAGAACAAAATAATATGAACTAATTATCAATAAAGCGACCACAAGGACGTTTTAAAATGTCCCTATAGGTCTATCTGTGTTGGTTCCTGGTGTAGTCCTATTTGTGGCCTCATTTTCATGCCTGGCTCTAGTGATGGCAGTGTGACACTGAAGCTTCGATACGTGCTTCAAACCCTGATCTACAATTCCCAAGAAGCACTGCTTCGAAGCTTGCTTCAGAGTGAAAAAAATCACGTGAGATATGACCTCCGAAGCAGCAACTGGTTCGTTGCCTGAATGAATCACTTACACTGGTCCGCGGCTCGGTGGAGAAGCTTTGAGCAAAACAAAGAAACCGGCTCAATCCATAAGGCAATACCTCAATACAAATCTTTGAGTGTCTAACCCCATCCCATCCACATAATCACCCCCTAGAGTTACTCAAGCACACCCAACCACCTTGCCCGAAGCCAGATGGTCAACGCCTAATTATTTCATGGGAAAAAAAATAACACAATCGATGCTACAATCGTTTACGGGAGTTGTGCATAGTATTTATATAATAGAACGATGTTACACCATCGACTAGATTAGACTAGGGGATAACACACTGCCTAGGGAGTGGAGGAGCGGGGTTCGAATCCCGGTCTGGAGGGAAGGCATAGCCTGACGTTTTTTTTTATATGCTGTTTCAATTATATCCTAGCCTACATGGACAGAAGGCTAGGCATATCCATTTAAGAACAATTTAGACATCTGTATTTAGATCAATATTTATTCGTGTCAAATAATTTTCAAAGCAGGGATAGGCCCTACGTTGAATCCACTGCAGCCTCGAACTTCGCCAGCAGAGGTCAATGTCACTGGTTCAATGCTTCATAAAAGCTTAATTTGCCCATCACTAGTGTACATATAAAAAAAAAGCAATGGCACAACCTACCAATACGTACTGTGCCGATCTCCTGCTGTGCACAAACCCTTTCACGACCAACCGGAAACCCCAGATATTTATGAACGCACGTGCTCATTCACCTCACGTGACGCAATCAGGTAAACGCTGCCAGGTGTGTATGAATTAAATCCTGCCTCATTCCTAGGAAAAGCCCACCACTTAAAGGCCTACTTCACCGGTTTGAATATGAAGGTGTATTGAATTCTGAGATCCTATGTAGTATAAATGTGCGAAAAAAATTAAAATCGGTTCATCCTAGCCTGAGAAAAGGCAGAAAGAGTGTTTAACCCTATATTTCTCTTTCTCGTGACATCACAGAAAGAGAAATATAGGGTTAAAAAAAACTTACTTTGTAAATATTACTGTGATGTCTTTTACTGTGACATCACAGTAATATTTACAAAGTAAAACATTTTTTAACCCTATATTTCTCTTTCTGTGATGTCACGAGAAAGAGAAATATAGGGTTAAAAAAAAACACTCTTTCTGCCTTTTCTCAGGCTAGGATGAACCGATTTTAATTTTTTTTGCACATTTATACTACATAGGATCTCAGAATTCAATACACCTTCATATTCAAACCGGTGAAGTAGGCCTTTAACAACGACCCCAAATGTTTTTAAAACAAATATACACAGTAAAAAGCGCAGGGTTATTTTTGTAAACACACTGGGTTGTATATTCTGGGTAACTCCTATAGAGGCTATTATCCAAAATGTTATAACTCCTGGTCGATTATGTAACAAAATGCTGAGCCCAAAACGTAAGAACTTATTACATTTTGGGTCAGTTATTAATTATGGAGCGAGCAAAATATGTTTTGTAGTGTGGAATCAAATTGTGTGTACTCCACTTGAATTCAATTAGAACTATTGAAAGAATGCTTTCATATATGTAACGTAATACATGCAGATGGCGTAACATTTTCAATATTATTTTTTCGAAATGAACTAACGTGAATAACCTTAACAGATGAAATATCTGTGCCTCAAATTACACATTTAAATAGATAAAAATATGCTCCACAATCGCTGACTCCAAGATAACTAGACAAAATAACGGTACAGCTTTAGGGACAGCTTCTTTCCCAAAGCTGTCCCTATATTGAACTCTAATTTGCCCTAATACGACTGCACTGATGCACATATTATATTACCACTGACCAGTGCACCACCAGACATAACCTCCACTCTTTTTCTTGTCTGTTTGTGGTTCTTGAGTGTGTATTTAAATTATTTTTATTGTGATACTGTGATAACTGATGCACTTTTAAGGAGCTGCTCTCTGAATTTCATTGTACCTTGTATAACAATTAAAGCTTTCTATTCTATTCTATTCTTCTACACAACGTTGCTCGAATTTTGGGAGGGAGTGTAGAGCAATATATATATATATGGTGTAGAGTCCCTAAAAGAAAATGGTCAGTCCCCTTTCTCAAAAAATACAACAGTATTATCAATGAGCTAAAAGTTTGAGGATTTCAATGTTTTTTTTCCCACTAGATAAATCATATTCACATTAGTTTAGTTTTCTTTGAATGTATTTTTTTTATTCTGAAAGGGCTGCCTTGTGTTCAAAACTGTATTTATGTCATAGATAGTATATAAATATTGATATGTATCAACAGACAGTGACGTGCGGTGAGGTCAGTGAGTGGGTAGCACTGAGTTCTGAAAGCCTCATTACTCTAACCCTATAGGCAATATTATAATCAATAATCAAAAACAATAATATTTTACTTAACACACACACACACACACACACAGGAGTGGCAGCAGCTGCTTGAGACACTAAAGAGAGAACTACAGGTTTTAGGTTTTACTTGATTTGTTTTTCATTTGTATGTAATTATTATTATTATATTGTAATATTTTTTCATTTAACTTTAATATTAATACTTTCAAACGGTGAATACATTTTTAAAACGTGAAGAAATGTTGCTTGTATCGTGTAATTACGCCTAGCGACCATTGCCGTTGTAGTAACTACTTATGGCCACAGGAGTCATGCCATGGATTTACTGACTCCATAATAAACCATAAACCTGTAGGTGTAGTACCTCATTGTGGTCACCAGGGGGCGACACCGTCCGTGCCTTCAATACTATACTGATATAACGTCCCTTTTACTTTTTACCTGTGGGTGTAGTACCTCAGTTTGGCCACATGATGGCAGTATTGAGGCGTAATTATAAAGAGATTTATGTCTTGACCTTTTATATACTGTACTATCTATGGTCTTGACACGTTCCCCTTACTGAAAATAGACAATCAATATTTTCAGAGTAAAATAACTTAGAATATGAAACAACCTTGAAATGTTTGCGGTCAGTAATTGTCGTATATAGATATCTTATAGCTTAGGAGTTAAGCAGTGATACAGAAAGTTGAGGTCCCTCCTTGTGAGCAGCTGTAGTCAGTCAAACCTGTTTTGGTAGCAGAGAAAGCCATATCCCTGCCTGGACATGAGATTATCAGCAAAAGTTGTGTTTAACTAAGTGGTTTTCTTCCTTCACTGTCTCCGTCTTTGTTAATGTCAGCATCGAATGTCTCCATTGTTTAGAAAAAACACACAAAAAAAACAGCTCTGCTTACAGTCACACCAACAGTGTATCAATCTTTCTTTGTTCCAATCTCGACCCAAAGGGGGAATAACACGATGACAAACATTTTTTGGGGGTTTTCACAGTCCTTTGACGAGTAAGAGGGATATAACTTTATTTTTAAATAAACCTTTTTTTTCTGTGACAAAAGGCTCACACTTTCTGGTTTAATATTTTGTTTTACAATCACAGAAATACAGATTTTCAGTATTTACACAGAAAAGTACAATCGATAGCTCGAGTTTCGCAGTGTGAGTGTGTGTGTGTGTGTGTGTGTGTGTGCTATACATGTGTCAAAACATCATTTATGAGCTTCACAAAAGAGTTTGTTTAGGGCACAAATAAAACGCTGTACACTGATCTGATGCACCTCGTAAGCTATAAATACCACTTTTTGATTTCACATTAAAAGTCCTTAAATGTGACTAAACAACAGGTCAACACAGTCACACATTGTGTGTGCCCTATTAACTAGCCTCACAGCACGGTGTGTGTGTGTGTGTGTAGCCTACATTCAGTTACAGCCACTGCAGCAAACACAGACTCTATATACAGTTAACGGGTCCTCCCTCCCTCCCGCCCCTGTAATGTATGACAATCAAAACTCCTGGCAGCTGATAATTACATTCACATCCCCACACTGAAAGATTAAGGCCTTGGAGTTGAATAGGAAAATGAGAAGGTTGTTTCACGTTATAAATCTGCTTTGCTATTGGCAGCTAGTAGGAGTCTTTGCTCTAAATTAATCACCAATTGATAACCATCAATCAGCTTTATTACTGTGCTATTATTCCACTTGTCAGCGTCCCTAATTAACCAGTAAGATTAGGGATTGCCCTTTTTAAATCCGTGTACAAACAGGAGCTCCCGATATGAGAGGAAGCCTATTGACTCAGAATAGCTGGGCGTCACTTTGCCCTGCGCTGATGCAGTAGGCTAGTACATACGTATAGAGAGTACTGCCCCATTATTGGCTCTGTGGGAGGCCAACATTTATATCAATAACCTGCCCACTTAACAAACTGTTCTCGGTCACAGTTGTCACATAGGACAAGGAAAGAAATCATTCAAAAGCAATACTTAAGCTCTGCACACTGTCACCACTGGGCTCATTATGGATAGGCTATACATTTCGGTCATGGTCCTTCCATTCCGACTAAAAGAAAAGCAGCCACTGTACTAAAAGGGTTACAGACATAAGAACAAGACATGGTGGAAACAAGGATAGACACCACACGGATCCTTATGTAAAAGCATTCCATCAACTAGCCAAGTGGTCTAAATCTTTGTGGAGAGCTCTAAGACGCTGCGCTGATTGTCCTGGAAGCAAAAAAGCAACCAGAAACCAGGGAAATGCTCTTGGCAGTTGAAATGTGGCCACATGCAACCAATCACATGACCCGAAATCCAAAAGCAAACTGGGGACAGAAGGTGGTGCCCTTACATAAAATAAGTTCTCCATAAAAGGACTAAAACCCTGCATATTACTGCCCACAAATTGTGCCAGACCTCTATGCTAACCACTCATTTGAATTATCCTTCCTGAAAAGCACTTCACATCACATAAACATACACACGCCACAATATGCCACACCTGTTGTGACAAGGATTGAGTTTATGCAAGGGCTTTAGAGATAATGTGTTGTAGTTAAGCTTCAGTTAAATAAACAAGGGTTTAGGATCAAAGTGAGGCGCAGATGTGTTGACGGGTTGAAAAGGGAAGGCTAAGAGAGACAAAGTGAAGACATGGAGCTGAACCAAATTAACCCTTGAGCCTCCACTGTTTTCTTCCATATTTCAATTGGATTCTATTGATCTTGTCTAACTTTAAGTGTGCTATTCTTGAATAGTAGTCTGGCGGCTGTCTCAGGTGTCCTTTCCTTATTGGTTTTTGCAGCCTTAGGCTCTAGTATGAATATTTTCCTCCATGTTGTAGATGTAATGCATGATCTCCATGACACCATTATCTCCATTGGACTCAGTGGTGCCAGTGTGCAGGTCAGGGATTAAGCCTTTTCTTTCATCTTATGTATGAATGTCTCAATACTAGGTGCAGAGCTTTGTTCATAGTTTTTTCTAGTCACATTTCAATTCTGTAGGTACCACTTCTGGTCAGCAGATGGTGCAAGTTATGAAATTTAAAACTTCTAAAGCAGCAAAAAAGGAGGTGGCAACCAGAAGTTAATGAGAACGTTTTTCCTCCTTGTGTTTAATTTACAGTGAATATGTAGGCTGAGTCAGGTCATAAACCTCTTATGTGACCCTCCGAAAGCCAAATACCATCATTTTGTATCCGCCAGACTGTAAGCTGCCGTTGGCACCAGGCCGCTGACACAGTGCCCACTCTAGGCTTGCCTGATCGGGCAACAGAGGTCTAGAGCAATAGTGTAAACAGCGAATGACATTACTGTACCTCTGTGTGTATGTGTGAGTGTGTGCGTGTGTGTATGTGTTTGTGCTTATATACCTGGCTACCCTACATGAAACAGGCCTTGCATTGAAATATCCTCTCTCTCTCTCCTCATAAAAAAAGATAAAACACCATTAATCCTCCACTTGCTACATCAGCTGCGTCAATCACTGTGACCTGCCACTGCTGAGACATTTTATAGCCTGGCGGAGCAGAGGCCTTCAGGGACCATGGGAAAAAAAAATAAACTTCCGTGTTTTGACAGGGCGATGAGCAAACATGGCTGTACAAAAAAATCTGTTGCTTTCCAAGGCGGCATTGGACACGCTCCAGTGTCCGTGTGTGTAAACCTCTTGTTAAAATATGGAGACGATGAAAAGAACACACAGTCCCCGATCAAAAGTTAAAAGACGGATTAATTAATATATTATATTTACAATCAATTTCTAAATTAAAAGGTGCCACAGATTGTATCCTTCGGTCGGGCGGGGATCCTCAGTTCAATACATTTGAATGGTGAGGACTGTATGGACTCAGTTGGATTGTCTTTGGAGAGACTGTGTTGGGGAGGGGGGCGGGGGGGTGTGATCTCCCCTGTCCCTCTTCTATCAGTCAGTCAGTCCCCTTCCATACACACCCAAACAAAGCCCCCCTCCTCTCTCACTCCCACATTCTCATCCACCGTGGTGTGTCACTCGAAGCGCTCGTAGTTCCGGGTTTGTCTGATGCGTGGCACCATGTCCACCAGTAGCCTGCAGCAGAAGAGGACCACATTTTAGCTTTTGAGTGTTGTTTTAATACTTTATTAAACATACACATAAAAAAAATCACTAAAAAAAGAGAAAATAAAAGATCAAATAAAATAAACTACAAACATGGCGTACTCTACTACACAGGTTTCGATGGCAGACATTGAATGTTCTCCATGTATAAAGTGAACTCTATTAGCCAGATGTCAAAACAGGGGGGGGGGGGCTATCTCTTTGTTCCAAACCTTAAGAATCATTTTCGCGATCACCATCCCATACTAGATCGAAGTAAGTCTCTAGTTGTTTATGGCAGAAAAAAAAATCACTCTTCTAAGACCTCTAATGACTCACTTGACTCCATAGAGGAGGATGACCAGACCGATCAAGACGCCTATAGCTCCGTCCAGGTACCACACCTGCGGCTCATGCTTGAACACTTCAGCACTGATGAGGATGGAAAAGCCCATGATCCCCCCAACAAGTGAGTTGAATCCTGGGAAAGAAAAGGACAAACAATCATGGTTTTTCTCTTTGTAAAACATATTCATATGAAGTCAGTTGATAAGAGATTCACTTTAGGCTCAGTGTTGGAATGCAGCCCTAGTTGCTTTTAGTTTAGTCCAATAGACATGTGATGTGTCCCGTGGCATGACAGATTCTTGAAATGTCTCTCATCTATGTCATAAGGCTGAGAGGTCATCTGGTTGTGTGAGGACCAACATGTGTGTCCCTCCATGGTGGGAATGTGAGTGTGACAGACATGTGAGTGGGGTTAGGTGCTGTGTTGCAAATCGCATGTCACACTGTGCTGTTGCTACTGGGAAATGACTTGAATGAGTAGAACCTACACACATGTTAGTGTATAGAAGCATGAACGTTACAATGGAATTTGTGTAGTAAAGAGGCTAGCTCTTTACAAATTGTTCTAAAGCTGCTCCAGATGTGTGTGGGGCGTGTGTGATTTGTGTGTGTGTGTGTGTGTGTGTGTGTGTGTGTGTGTGTGTGTGTGTGTGTGTGTGTGTGTGTGTGTGTGTGTGGTGTGTGCGCGTGCGTATGTACCATCAGTAATGAGGGCTCGGCTGGTGAGCACCTTGCCGAGCATGAACTTGATCACAGCCAGGATGAGGCAGAGCAAGCCACTGACTATGGACACGCTGAACAGGAATCCATCCTGAGAGAGAGAGAGAGAGAGAGAGAGATACTGTGTTAATGGTGTCCAATCCTACACCCCTATGTATCAGTTATCATTTTAGCCACTTTTATGAGATTCTTGAGATCCTCTATTATTGTTTACAAGAGAAATGATCATGTCCAGCGCTGTACCCTCATTGTATGGACCACTTTCATGAGCATTCTGGCTTGTTCTTTTGCTTTTAAAAGGTGCTCCGAGGTACTTTCAATTTGTGTTCATTCTTGCACACCCTTTGGACAAAAGCGGTGGTGTTTTGACCAGCTGTTGTTCCTGGGTGAACGTATACCCATGGCAAAGGCATTAAGAAAAACGATATAAAACATAGCGTTCTTTGCATTGACGTTTGCTAAAACAAAATTTGACTGTTTCAGAAATATTTTAAAGTTCCCCGTAGCACCTTTTAAAAGAAGATGAACTGAAGATGACTTACTCGCTGTGCCCACTGAGTCTCATATGAAGGGGAGCCAAATGTAAATGTGTGAGGGAGAGGGAGGTGTGGATGGAGAGAGAGAGAGGGAGGTGTGGATGGAGAGAGAGAGAGGGAGAGAGAGAGGGAGGGAGAGAGAGAGAGAGGGGGAGAGAGAGAGGGAGGGAGAGAGAGAGAGGGAGAGAGAGAGAGGGGGGGGAGCTGCATGTAGTACCGGGTGCCTCTGCGGCAGCATTAATATTGCACTATGGCCTTGGAGCCGTGCAAAGCTTCTTCAGTGAGATCAGAGACATCAAACAGCAGCTGGAGAGACAAACCTCAGCGTGCTGCACTTTTCAAAATGGGAGCTATTCAAGATTTGCCATCGTTTTAGAATTATTTAATTGTATGGGATAAATCGGAGGCTATTGGATGGTATATAATTCACTACTGGTTTAAATTATACCAAAGTTGCCATTTAGTATATGTTAATGGTTCTCCTTACTCATCATTTTAGAATCAAACTGACAGGCTTGTATCTCACAAACAGACCAAGAACCCCCCCCCCCCCCCCCCCACACACACACACACACACACACACACACACACACACACAAAACCACAACATACTGAGTTAATTTGTAAAGTTTTGCCTCCAGTTAGCCGAAATGAAAGATGCCGTGTCGCGACTCTCAGTCAGTTATCATGGGGAATCTCCGCCAGTGAACTTCTAATTAACATTCAAAAGAAGGGGCTGAGCTGGCATTTTGATCCCACAGGAGAGGGGAACACACATACACACGCACACACGCGCGCACACACACACACACACACACACACACACACACACACACACACACACACACACACACACACACACACACACACACACACACACACACACACACACACACACACACACACACACACACACACACACACACACACACACACACACACACACACACACACACTAGAAGGAGAGGTAGAGCTCATGGCAAACAGAGCCTGCCTAGAATAGGAACACAGGGCTTGACATTTTCATCTGACAACCAGAGATCCTTGGGCAGAATATGAAAACGGTACTAATTGTTCTTAGTAGGCCAACAAGTGTATCATTTAGAATGAATTGGAATTGGAGAAACCAAAAAGTGGCAGCCAGGGATAAAATAAAGAATAGTTTTCCAGGGTTTCTTAATAGGGAATAAAGAAGTAGAATTGCTTGCCCTCCAAATATCAAATATTTCGGAACTTGAAAGGTTTTCACAAGCAGATGATGAAATGTATGTTCATTGCAGCTTTGTTGTGGATGCTCCCTGACATTAATTGGCCCTTGGAAGGCTTACATAGCAGGAACAGTCAGGTGTCAAAACCCAGACATACTCCTCCACTCCATTACCCTCTCTCTCTCTCTCTGTCTGTCTCTCCCTCGCTCTCTCACCACTGCATACCTAGGCAGCTGCTTACCTTATTAACATTTAAGCGGGTCGAGAGAGGGAGTCGTGAATATAAACCATATCTCTCTCTCTAACATTTGCATACTGAGAGCGGCTGTGAGGCATGCACTAGCTATATTTAAGTCCGACTGTGATGCATGTAGGAAAGCAGTCTGCTAGAACGGGAGAGGAGAAAACACCATCTGTCTGCCAGGCCTGTCTCTCTCTCTCCCCCCCCCCCCCCCACCACCCCTCCTGCTGCAGAAATTACGAAAAAAAACTCAGTGGGCCGGATAAATCAATAAAATCTTATCAGAAATGATTGAGTTTTGAGCCTTGAGTGAGTCGCAAAGGCCATTTGAGACTCTGCATTTCTCACCAAGGTTTGTTGATCCAATAATATGAAATAGATTTGATAAAAGAGCATCCAGCTGTGATGATGAGCTGGGGGGGGGGTTTGATTTGTTCATAGTAAAACTAGAAAAACATTCTAGATGATAACATAAACAACAAAGCACCGATGCATTAACACCAGGCAGTTAGTAAATGATAAGGTTGGCAGGGAAACTGAACTGAAATCAGTTACCCGGAGACGCATCGGCAATAAGTGTGTAACACCAACATAGCCTTATTGACGAGACCTGCTCCAATATCCCAATTACTTCGCCTACATTTACTTTATTACAAATTTAGAGCGTAAAGGTACTTTTAATATTAGCATCATAAACACCATCGTGGACATCATGACTATTTATTATATCTGACAATACAGAATGTCAGAACTCCTGCAATGTCTGGCCAATAAATATTCCATTGAATGTGTAAATAGTTGTGGCCTGGCAAACTATATATGAAACTTGGCTCAAAAATATTAGTTAGACCATTTTAGGGGCACTTTACACGGTGAAAACATGACAGTTTTCCCGTTTTTGTTTAAAAAAAAAAAAAAAACCCTGTTCAGACACAATTTATCTGACATCTTCACTCGTACACATGTTTTCAGAGGAAACGGGAAGAAATCGCTGTAGGAGCAGTGTAGGCATGCCAAGCCAATATTCAGCGGTGACACTTAGCCTAGAGTAGATAGCTCTTCCGGTACAATTTCATGCATAAAGTCAGTTAGAGGTTCTCCGAGGAACTTTCAGATTTTGTTCGTTGTTGTACCCCCTTTGGAAAAAAAGCTGTAGTGTTTTTACGACACGAGCTGTAGTTCCTGGGTGAGGGAGCCATGACAAAGGCATGAGTTTGAGTTAGAATGACAGAGCTAAAGTGGAAAGAGTCAGTGAACAGCTATTCACTCATCATCATCTTAGGCATTACTATGTTGGGCTCCTCGGCTGCGTTTCTACAGAGATGACTATCGCCCCCAGCAACAAGGTGATGAAGCTATTTCAGGAGGTGTGAATAGCTCAAAGGCATTGTGACATCCTTCCCTCACACACACACACACGTACACACACACACACACACAGATATTGAGTCTGATAATCATTTATTTTCTAAGAACTAATTAAGGTTGCTGCACACTAACCGCGCTTCTTTAAAGTCTAATTTCTCTTGAGGCAAACATTGATCCACCTCTTTCAGAACGTTAGCTAGTCCTACCCACACACACACACATACACACACACACACACAAACACACACACACACACACACACACACACACACACCAAGACAGTTTGTGTGATTTTAAGAGCCCTGAAAACACATTTCCTCCCCTAAGCTCCTTACAGTGAGCCATAGTGTACATATGTACATATGAACACAGCTAATGTTAATGTGCTGTTAATGTTTTCACAGCACAGATTTAGACATGTGTGGCTTGATTCTCCCAGCTCCAATCACTTTGTTTTAAGTGAGCAGGGGTTCAGAGCGCGGAGAATGGAGGTCTAATCCGGGTTAAGCAGGATGCTCACTCTATTTAACTATTTAACGCCACAAGAAAATACACAGGATTTGAAATCAACTTTTAACCTTAGAAATCGGATTATTTTGAAAAGTTGTGGGAAAATCTGCAAGCGGGGGTGGTGATAGGCTATGACTTTATTTTTGCCTGGAGACAGAAAGTATCAGAGCTAACTAACTCAATGGGAACTCTCCTGTTTATAAATTTGACTCGCCGTCAGACATGCCCCATCCAAAACATGCCGTCTTATCAGATGTAGTCACGGCACATGATGTAGCAAATTAACTAAATAACTGCTTCCATGTTTGCTTGGACGCTGAGAAGTAGGTCCTACACTCAGATATTATTAGATACAGGCACAGAGTCAACAGGCACTTTTTTTTTTCCTTATTGGATTCTTAATCCATGTCTGGCAAAATGACGGTATTACGAATCCTTGCTAGACACGTGGGTTGCTGCCTTCAAAAAGACAGATAAATTCCACGGAAAAATCTGATCATACACCAAATTTTGCGCTTAAATTCTGCACGCTGGCCAGTGCAGTGGGCAGGATGAGCCAGTCTGACAGTAATACAGCTTGTCATAATGTACTGCTGAATGGTAATGTGTTTTCCCCCCCCCCTCGCTCTCCCCGAGACTTCGATGGATAACATAATCTGTCCCTCATGGTGAAGATTTTAATCCAAATCCTCTCCTCCGTCCGTAGCGTGAACCAAATTCTGACCCCTTCACCGAGTTCAGAGGCATTTACTGGTATATACTGTATGAGGTCATGTCGGGGGGGTGGGGGGGGGGCTTTGGTAGTAAATTGTAATCCAGTATTATCCAGTTTTATCTAGGGTTTTGGCGTGTGTAATAAGGGCATATCAAAACAAATCTAAGTCAACATAAAAAGGGAAAATGTGAGGAGAAAAAAAATGTCAGCTCTCTATAAACATGTGTGCATTGTGTTATGGTCTCTCGATCCTTACCACTTCAGGTAGCAGCTTGGTGGCCAGGTCGTGGATGGCCTTACCCATAATGCACAAGGAGGACAGAATGAAAACTACACCCAGGATGGTACAGGCTCTGTGGAGGGGGAAAAAAAAGACGCCTTACTAAACCACACACATACACAAATGATGGCAGCAGTCTGTATGTTGACGGTGTTAATGCTCATTCACTGTTGAGTTATCTGCTCATGTTAATGCATTGTTAGTTGTTGTAGTTTTTTATGTGTGAAGTTCTGTATGAGCATACATACAAAACTAACATTATACTTTCTAAACATGATGTATATTTGCGGTGTCTTTGGGAGTATGTTAGCATGTTGCTAACATTAGCATTAGACACAAAGTACCTCAGCCTGACAGACCTGCTAGCTATACACTCTTTACTCTTGTGGCACTAAAATATTCCTGAATTACAGATAAGTGTGTTACACTGATGCACACAGCCAAGACTTCTATTCCAAAGGCAGCAGCTGTTCCGTTACACCCCCTTTTACCCAATTAACAGAGTCCGGAGGGAGACAGAACAAGTGGAGCATATGCACTCATGGTCATGCATGGCTAGCAGTGTGTGTGTGTGTGTGTGTTCAACGCTGAAAGCCGCTCTCTCCAGCCACGCTCGACTCTCCTGCGTTTTTTGACCGGATGAGGTAACCAAGGCAACACCTAACATCCCTCTAGGAAGTCCACAGAGGCACACACACGCACACACACACACCGACACACACACGCGCACACACACACACACACACACACACACACACACCATGGAAGCTCTCAATCCCCTCTAATAGGCCGCCTGTTGTTTCTTTTGCACAGTGGATGTACAAACCTCATTTGTGCTTTTCAACACGATACAACAGCAGAAAAAAGAATAAAAACACAGAGGAGGGTTTTCAGCAAAACACAGCGTCTGCCTCAATACATGGGTCATGATGACAGTAGTTTTTAAACATGGATAACTGGCACCACAGCACAATCTAATATGAGCCACAGCCTCATCCCTCTTCTTAAGACATCTCAGGCACTGTTACCTTGGCAACCTTGGTCTGCACCTGTACATCACTATATCACCTGTGTGCTTTCGTGTGGGTGGGTGCTTTGGTTTGTGTGTGTGTGTGTGTGAGTGTGAGTGTGTGTGTGTGCGTGTGTGTGTGTGTGTGTGTGTGTGCGTGTCTGTGTGTGTGTGTGTGTGTGTCATGTTTTAATGTGAAGATTGCAAACTGTTTACACAAGATATAACACGTACAGTATATCTGTCAAAAATATGGCTGACGTGGGTTGAAGTGTGTGTGTGTGTGTGTGTGTGTGTGTGTGTGACAGATTGACTGTATGAATCTACCAGATGTTCTAAAGAAAGTGACAGTTTTCCTTTTTTTTTAAAGATATTTTTTGGCATTTTTTATGCTTTATTGATAGTTTGAAGATACAGAGGTGAAATGGGGCGGAGAGGAGAGTGACATGCAGAGAACGACCGCGGGTGGGAATCGAACCCGGGTCTGCTGCTGGGCCCGGCCCGGGGGGGGAGGGGCGCCCTTAGCTCAGTTGGTAGTTTTCCTTTTATCCCATTCCCTCAGTAACAGATGTTATTGTCTAGGTTGAACTTGCTGTGTGTCTTTTCAGAGATTAAGTGGCATCGCATTACGCCTGTCTGTCAGCCTCCAGCTTGCTGCCGCCACCCTGACCATTCAACTGACGAGTCTGAAAAGCCCACCTGACCTCTACACTCTGTCGCTCGCACTCACACACACACACACACACACACACACACACACACACACACACACACACACACATGTCATTCTCCACCAGGCAGGTACTGATAAGATTCAAGCCGTCTGTGAGCGATTCCCAGTGGGCCGACGTTGACAAAGCTAAAGAGACACGCACTGTAGGACAAAGCCAATCACACACGCACATGCGCTCACACACACACACACACACACACACACACGTTAGAGACTGTGGACACATTGAGATGGGGTTCATCATTTCTCCATTTGTGTTGGGTCTTAGTAGGTGAAAAAAAACCATTAGGGCCAAAACAAAGGCCAAAAGAACTGAAGGCTGTCTGCAGGCTTATAGTGTACTGAGATATAACGATATACAGGAACGAAGCTGTCAAAATTACACCATTTTTCTCCGAGCATTCATTGATTTAATTCTAGAAAAACTATTTTCTTTGTCATATTTGATGAGTTTAATTTGGGTAGATATCCCTTCCCATGGTTTTAATTCTACTTTTTTCTAGCATTTTAACCATGTGTGGATACCGACAGCGATTCTTAGCCAGGTCTGGGTGACAGGTAACTGGCTGTGTACTTACATGTATTCGCGGTGTGCCGAGTGGACGGCCGCAGCATTGCTGTACCGCCACAGAACAATGACAGAGGACAACACATCCAGTGTAGCGTCAAACTGCAACACACAAGAAGAAAACAAAGTCTTTTTACATGCTAACAGCGTCAGCCACACAGTAGCTCGAGTGAGGTGAAGTGGAGAGGGCTTTAGGGGACGACTTACGGCAAATCCAAAAGCTGAAGCACTGTGGCGCATGATGGAGACAGCTAGAGAGAAGACAGAGAGAGAGAGAGAAATATATTTTAACAGATTCGGCCAAAAACACCCAAATTTTAGAAGCTCCCCTGAATTTAGAATAATAATGGGAGAGCGTAAAGAGAGCTCCGTCCTCGCAGGACAGTTTATTTCGGCTTGCCACAACATTAGGACATAATACACCAGGTCTCACTGTTTAATTTTTAATTAAAAAAAAATAAAAAATTATTAATGATAATCAATAACATCTAATATGTAAATAAGTAGTTATTCTCGATATGATATAGTTATATCTATGTATTGTTATATCAGGATGTTCTTTTAGTAATATTTGTGAAAGACTGTTCTCTTTTGTTATTATCTGTAATGCTTTGGCAATACTGTTTGCAACAATAGTCATGCCAATAAAGCTCATTGAATTGAATTGAATTGAATTGAGAGAGAGAGAGAGAGAGAGAGAGAGAGAGAGAGAGAGAGAGAGAGAGAGAGAGAGAGACTGAACAACGGTGATTGATAGTTTAAACATATTCATGGAAGAAACCAATACAAATATATAGTCATGGATTATTCTCCATACTATGTAACATACTTTATGTCATGTCCAAGATTCTCACTGTTATTCTACAAAGTTATTCTTTTTAACATTTATCATAACATACCAGTGGTGCAGTTTTTAAGGAAGATATATGGATATCATGTGCTCTTTTCGGCCTAATAAAGTGATCTATATGCCTGTGTCGAAAACCCCAAACTGAGCCATAACATCTGCGAAAATTGTGTTAAATTCTCAGCACGCACATATAGCTGCAATAGGGAGTGGAACGAGGGAAGACAAAGGAGAGAGAAAGATGCAGAGAGAGAGAGAGAGAGATAGCGGGGAGAGGAATCCTCTGCTCTCTCTCCTCCAAAGGTTTATTTTTAGCGAGAGTCTCTGGGGGGTCCCGCCTCAGCCCCGCCAGCAGAGAACACACACAGCATAGCGAGGTATCTCTTTCTCTGTGGTCACTCTTTCTTTCTGCTGCAAAGAATCAGGAGTCCCGTCCCCCCCCGCCGCCCCCCAGTCTCCAAAGAACCCATTTTGTTTCTCCCTCCCGTTTCACTGTTTCATCTCCATTCAGTTTCAAGGTGCAACCATCCACTTCCCCAGACCAAGATCAAAACAACTCTGGATAAAAATTACTTGGTTTTTTTAATGATACCACGGATCAGCATAGAGTGCCTGAGCCGAGCATGGGTTTGTAAGTTAAATATGTACCAGGTTTCTAAAAGGAAATAGACGCAGATTCTCCCTGGGTTCCAAATCACATACTCTTTCTTTTTACTACACTACATACTAAAGTACGGAAGAGTTTTAGGGCTACAGGAGAGAGAGAAAAAATCAGATAAGGAAGATTTCTTTTTCCATTATGTCAAAAATAGAGAAGAATACTCCAAAATGTTATTGGAATTGTGTATTTTCAGCATACTTCAATTGACGTGCATGTATTGGGACATCCTAAAACTTTTTTCTCGCATACTAAATAGTATATAGTATGGGGATTGGAACGCAGGGTAAGTTTCTAACTCAAAGACACAGTTTCATTCCACAATCACATGGGCAGATTTATGCCTGCATGTACGCCAAACACTCAGTTTCTATTCATGTTCAGATATCTGAAAAAAATCTCATCGTGGTATCGACTGTGTGTTTAGCTTTCATGCTATTTCAAAGGATTTGTGAGCTAGTAGATATATCTCATTAGAGAATGGAAACCCCCACACAGTAACATCATGAGCTGGTGGTCTAAATCCAGACATTTATTATCCTTATCCCCTCTTTCCTTCCCTTCCCCTTCTGTCCTCCCTCCATCATTAGGAGCAAAAACAGAACCAAAACAGTGTGTTAATGAATCTACTGCGCCTCAAAGTTGAGCTCCGGCGATGGCTAATTGGCTCCTGAGGAAGCTGGGCGAGTGTCAGCAAGGGACGGGATTTCTAGCCTCACATCAGGGTATATCACACACACACACACACACACACATATATATGAAGTCCCCCTCCTCCCTCCTTCTCCCCCCCATTGTCACATCTGACAGGAGAAGCCGGAGATGAGAAGATAAAACACCATCTGAGCTCTGCCACTCTGCTGGCGGTTTGTGGAGCTGCATTATGCATAGCAGTGGAACACTTTGTTGTTTTACAGTTTACAGGACTGCTGGTGTTCGCCTCACTAACTGTGTTGTTGCAAATGCTTGGTTATTAAAGCAGTCGCACCATGGGCCTCCATTATAAGTATTCACCCACTTCAGTTATATCCTTCTAGTTTCATGATAGATTACAAAACATGAGCTGAAGTTGAAATTCTGCGTTACCTAAAGCCAAACTAGCAATAAAAAGTCTATTTCAGTTTTGATGGAACCAGGCAGTTGAAAAAGGCAGACTGAAATGATCCACTGTGCTGTTGTCCAATCAGGTGAGAGGATGATCCTCACTTCATGACACTATACTGATCAATACAATGGTTTGAGCCTTTTTTTTAATTTTTTTTTATAATTAGCACATTTGTTTCATGTATTTCTTTAAACTACACTCAAAGAAATAGCTTGACATTTTGGGGTAATAGGCCTACACTTATTCACTATTTGTTCCAGAGTTAGAGAGCATTCCTACCACTTCAATGTCTGCGGGCTAAACATGAAGCTACAGCCAGCACATGGTAAGCTTAGCTTTAACACTGAAAGCTGCACCTGCCCAGGCGTAATGAAATTCACACACTCTCAGACATGCTTAAGTGTCATGTATGTCATGTTTGAGTAAGGCTAATGTTTTACAGGGTATATGTAACCCAGCGGTAAACGTTCTGTCAACATGTAGCACCAACAGGGGAACAGCAGCAGGAGGTGGTGGTGACACAGTGTTAAGAGACTGCCTTGCTTTAGGGCTGGGTCATCACTATAGCTTAGATATAAGGGGTATTTTTGACATGACCAAATTAGGCTGGTCCATTATATCTAAAATAAAATACAGCTCGTTAATGATGGATGGAGTACTGTAAGGTTTTTTTTTCTTCTATTTGCTCTCTCTCTCTCCCATGTACTTTCAGCCTACAGAGTCTATTCGTTTCTTCCTTTGAAATACACTGTGTCCTATTTGCTGTGGCTTATATATGTATATATATATAGTACCTTATGCAGGAAGCTCCTTATAGGATCCTGCATGTGAAGAGCCTGTCAAAGCACTAACTGCCAACAAACACAGCTGGTTAATGACTGTGTTATCACGCTGCCTTTGCCCACTTATAATGTTCTTATGTACAATGGGGCTCGCCGCTGAGAACATATTTTACATTAGTAAACATTGGCCTATTTCCAAAGAGCCAGTGGCTGTTGAATGGGCTAACACGCAACTGGCTCATTGGATCATTAGCCAGTCTATGTTCATCTTAATGACAGTGTCAATCAAAGGACGGTAGAACAGGTAGAACAAAGCGTTGAGCAAGGCGTTGCACACAGCCATGATACACTAGAATTAAAACAATGATTATTGGCTATTATGATTATCTAATCACAATGTATTTGTAATGTTCTTCAATGATTGCCATATTATCCTAAACCGAAATGATACAATTATGAATGGTTTTCATTGTATTAAAAGATAGAATAGTTACAAATCCAATCCAATCAATGACATCATGTGCAGTTTTTTGACAACGGGGCGACATGGATCTTGTTAACAATGCCTCTGCACCTGCACTGAGCAAGACTGGAATCTCCAGTTTGTAATGAATAAAGCTTGTTCAGGGTGGAATGTACTAAACTTAAGAAACCATACACCTGTGTTACCTAACACACACACACACACACACACACACACACACACACACACACACGACAGAGAAGGAGGTTGTCAGACAGGCCTGTAGTCCTTTCCTGCTGTTCTACTAGCGTTTCCTTATCAGGAGGACAGGAAGTGGGCAAAACACTCAAAAAACAACACAGACTCAACTCAGGAAGAGCCTTGCATTGTTCAAAACAAAATGTCTCCATGCTTTCACCGCTCCACTCTTTAACACCTGTTCAGGGTCCCTCACCCTAATTCCACACCACGACAAACTAGATTAATCACTGGCTTTTTTTCTCCCGTCACATCTCTGTTTACTGGAATCACTGCTGCTACGCTCTCGATGGTCATCTCTACTTCTGCTCATTTTTGTGGCCGATTTGCAAGCGGTGCCGTGTTTCATTTATACCTAAGAGTGTCGAGGTAGCAATTTCAAAGTTAACCCGCAACAATTGCAGGGCCTAAAAACGTTTGCACTGTACAGCATGGCGACAGGTTGTTACTCTCAATGCTTCTGAAGGTGAGACAGTGGCTGCGTTCCAATCCCCATACTTTCTGCTATTTAGTATGGTAGAAAAAAGATTAAGGATGTCCTGATTCTTGTGGTCGCAAGAGGCAAGATCAAGGCGCAATGTTATGATGAAATAAATAAGTAAAAGTACGTCCCAAGTGTATGCCTACTGCATGCTAACTAGATTCTTTTTATGGTCAGATGTAGTATGTAGGAGAGAAAAAAGAAATGTGATTTGGAACGCAGGGGTTATCTTTCTGGGCGACCTCAGCACTACAGGAAACTCTCATATCTATGTATGCACATCTTAGGTGATCCGCCACACTGCAGCAGAAGCTAGTCCTCTCTACTCTTGCATCTGACTAGCCCTCATCTGCATTGACTGCAGAGGAGGAAGAAGCATAAGACATCTGACACATCTAGTGTTTGAAATATCTGCAGGATTTTCTAAAATGGGCCCATCTGAATCCAATTGTTCCGACACAAATGAACACTACCGAAAAGTGCCTCATCCCATATTAGACTCTAGAGTGGGTAGCCTTTGACCTGCACAGAAATGAAATCGCAGTGATACGAACAATGTGAGAGACAGTCAGACAGACAGTCACCACCAGCCCTGCCTCCACTCAATCTCACAACCCAGAATGAGTCATCCGGTGTATGTAGGGGTCTCATCCTTCACACGCCAACAAAAAGAAAAAATGTGTCCCGCCTTCTGAAAGAAATAAAACTCCAGCGAAAGCTGCAAAGAGTCAAGGTCGGGTTCACACTTTTGACAGCAAAACAGCTCCGTGTACTCGTCTTACCCGAGAGCAACTATCTTTTTAAGCGGGGATGCTGAACGTTTAAGGGAAAATAAACAGGATCTTGGCATCATGCGCGTCTACATCAATAGTCGTGTTGCTTTAAACCAGGGTGTTGGGTGTCACATTAATCAACGGGGCGTCACATTTATCAACACACCTGATCCTTCAACTGAAGGGGCCAAAACAGCAGGCAAAGGTATTTGTTTGTGTCCGTTTTTTTTGCACACATGACAACCCAGACATTTTGAAGACAGCCTCAGAGATAGATAGATCAAAGGAAAACCTTAAAGGGAGAGGGACTCACTGAAAGCAACGATGGCCAGGACGATGGTGATGGCTATGGATATCCAGGACACCCACAGAGCCTTCTTGCGGTAGCTCTGCGCTTCGTGGGGCTTGAGGCGCATGCTGCTTTCCAGAAGACCTGCAGGCAACAACACAGGGCAAAGTGACCCACCGATACAGTATACAGTGTAAAGCAATAGATGGGATAGTCTGACTCTGTTTTCATTTCTTTGAAGTTCCGTTTCCACAACACAACCAAAGATAATTTGATAGAGAAGGGGAAAACATCAAAATTGATTGATATGAATTCATGCACTATTTATTCACTATGTGTGAAGCAAATTTGCTGGCATTGCATTCAGACGTTTCACTTCAAATCACAAGCGCCGACATCAATGTGGCGCTAAGGGAAAAGTCAGGGGACCGCGAAAGTCAGGAGGATACATGGTCTGGGAATGTGTGTGAAATTGTATGCGATCCGTCTAATAGTTGGTGAGATATTTCAGAGTGGACGAAATAGCCATTCACTCATTGACACACCCCGCTGACATGACTACAACAAACATCCCAAGTTTAATAAGCTAAATCATTACCATATTTATAAGTTAATAGTATAATATATAAAATTGCTTTTGCAAGTGCCGTAGTAAAGAAGGGGAACCAACTACACAGTGTTTTTAAAGAGAGCAAAAAAGGTCCCTGGTTAATCCTCATAGGGCCTTCTTCTTCAATGAATTACTTAACTACGCAAGTATGTTATTTTCTTGTTTTCAGAGTCAATACAGTAATTTTGTCCTGTTGATCCTAAAAATATATAGAAAAATATTTTTTGGTACACTTTGGTATGACCATAAACCTATAAACCATAACTCAAGCATTCGATATGTGCTTGGGTTATCCCTTCAGCTTAAGCTATAGGATAATTATCTGGTAATAACACACAAGGGCAGATTTTTTCTGATGTGTCTGAGGCAAATCAACATTCTGTTAGCAAACATACAGTAATAATCAGGGTAGGGTCTTTAAAAATGCATCCATCTCATTAAAGTGACTAGTCCTCATACAAACTCACCGAAAAGCTCGGCATGTGGGGTTAATATCTGATGACTTAAGAGTGTACAGGTAGTCAGGCACTACTGTACTTGCCACTGTTTAACAGGCTTGCCTTTCACTCTTCCCCAAAGGCAATCCACTGATTTAGTCACAAAACCTGTATATCACCGCACAGTATTTGAGGTGATGTCTGACTGTGTGAAGGGTGCATGCTCCATATTCCATTTCAACCCAGCTTTATGAATAATGTATCTTATTTACCAAAGCATTACGGCGCCTGTCATCAGTTATATTATTGTATCTGTGTAGTGTTAAAAAGTGTTATTAGTGCGCATGTGTATCATTTGGAGGTACATGAAAAAGAACAGCATCAATTTTAAATATCGTTGATATAAATACAGGTGTAAAGGTGTTTCCAGCGCATGTATAGCCTACTACAGTGTAACGCACATCGGGCTACTCTCCATGGCATTACGCACAGTGCGCCTTGGTTACAGGGGGAATCCGGTGGTGCCATCCTAAATGTCACCCCCATATGTCTACCAGCGCCTACCTCCGTCATCTATGCTGTCTGTTATCTTCATCTCCTGTTCCATCTTGAAACCCTCTCCCTGACTTTCTGCGCTGGGTTGCTGCTGTTGCTGTAGATGGGGATCCGCTCGCTCACACTGCCCGTTCGCCGCCGTAGGGTCCACTATCACAGCCGGGTCCGGTACAGTTGTGGAGTCTGGCGGTATGGAGTCAGTCATCTTTCTCGGCTTAGTCGCGGTTCCCAAATGAGGCACTCCAAAAATGTCACACCTGGACGAGAAGTGCAGGGCGTTCAATTGGGTGAAGAGACCCACAGAGACGGAGAGGGAGAAGGAGAGGGAGAGGGAGGGAGGCTCCTTGTTGCAGAGCTGCAGGTCCAGTTGCGCCAAAACACACACTGGAGTAGAGGAGGAGCGGAAATCAGCAGATGGGACTTCGAAACAAACTTATAAATGGAAACAATATTTATTTAATTCGAACAGCCTTATCAAAACACTCTAGCCTTTGGTTTCATTCATTTATTATTTGAATATTGTGTATCTACTGTTATTAAAAATGTAGAGTCTAAAGTAGGCTAAAGTAACAGTTAGCATAGTTTATTTTGAAGGTGCTAACCGGTATTATTTGTGTGTATGCAGGCACACAAACCTGATACGCACAGTCGGAGCAAAAGAGAGCGAAAAAAAAAAAGATTCACACAACTGGAATTTTTTCACGACGGGGTGAAATACCTGCACCTGGACTCTAATTGCTAATCCCGGTGGAGTTCACGAGACCTAGCTGCGCACGCGCTGGACTCGCACCTTTGCTGCATCTGCCGCGTGCGCGAGAACAACACCTGTCCCATGTGGATTCATTGAGTGGTGGACCTGCAGGCAGACAGGCACCGTTACCCGTCTGTCTGTCTGTCTGTCTGTCTGTCACATCCCCTAGCTACCTGACAGTTCATGTAGGCCTAGTTATAGCCACGACTTGTTTGTTCTAGTGAGCAGAAAAACAAACAAACACACTCTAAAATGTTAGTTTAGCCTACTTTTTTAGCGCGAGAGGGCAACGACAACCCAAATTTTAGATTTCGAATTTTTTTGGGTGTGGCGAAATATAACCACACCACACTGCGAAAGGTAACGGGTAATGCCGTGGAAACGGGGCTTAAGATACAAAGCTACTTTATTAGCATGCAGACTGGTTATTCTGTTTACTTTAGATTAAAACCGTATTTAGAAATGATAAAGCCTCCACTTAACCCCCCATGTCATTGCTTAGGAACATATTAAATATTTGCGTCTCATTTAGCCTACACAATAATTAATAGGCCTACACTATCCAATTATATGGCAAACTATTTAAAGAACAATGACCAAGGCCATCATCTTTATACACTGCATTCCAAATTATAAGGCAAATGAGATTTTCACAGATTTTCCTAAATAGTCGATGCAAATCACAGTCAGTATAATTTTCAAGTCATCAACCGTTAGAGTATATTTCGAATTTTATTGAACAAACCTCCCAATAATAAAAAACTCCAAATGCACTGTTCCAAATCATTATGCACAACAGAGTTTCAAAAAAATGTATAGGTTGTAAACAACTAACAATGGTCATTTGTTGAATTTGCAGCATAATAAGGTCATATTTAGTGAAATCAAAAGCTATTTCAATCAAAAACATCTTAACAGGCCAAGTTACATGTTAACATAGGACCCCTTCTTTGATATCACCTTCACAATTCTTGCATCCATTGAACTTGTGAGTTTTTGGAGAGTTTCTGCTTGAATAGCTTTGCAGGATGCCAGAATAGCCTCCCATAGCTGCTGTTTTGATGTGAACTGCCTCCCAACCTCATAGATGTTTTGCCTGAGGATGCTCCAAAGGTTCTCAATAGGGTTGAGGTCAGGGGAAAATGGGGGCCATACCATGAGGTTCTCTCCTTTTATGCCCAAAGCAGCCAGTGACACAGACTGAGGTATTCTTTGCAGCATGAGATGGTGCATTGACTCCAGAGGCACCAGAAGCTTCAAATACCTGTCTGCTGCTTTGTGATGGCATTTTAGCAGCTGCTCTCCTATTCCGGTGAATTTGTCTGGCAGAAACCTTCCTCATATTACCTTTATCCGAACGAACCTGTCTGTGCTCTGAATCAGCCACAAATCTCTTCACAGTACGATGATCACACTTAAGTTTTCGTGAAATATCGAATGTTTTCATACCTTGTCCAAGGTATTGCACTATTTGACGCTTTTAGGCAGCAGAGATCCTTTTTCTTTCCCATATTGCTTGAAACATGTGGCCTGCTTAATCATGTGGAACAATGTCCTTGTTAAGTAGATTTCCTTTGATTGGGCTTACTTAGCAAACTGATTCTCACAGGTGTCTGAGATTGATGGCAATGATCCAAAGCGCCCTGAGACACAATACCATCCATGAGTTTAAATAAAATACAAAAAAATGAATTTTTATGACAATTAATTCCAATATGCATAATAATTTGTGACAGACTGTAGAGCTTAGGCTATTTGTTTATGTTTTACTTTGAATGTGGCAGCTTTGTTTGTTTCTATTTAATGTAGGCCTCATGATCTGTCTTGTAATGTAGGCTATATATATAGGCTATTATTATGTACCCTCTACTTTTCTCCCTCTCAAGCTTTATTCTCCCACTTCTCATTAACCAGGTAACGCACTTAGGGCACAGGGAGTTTAGTCACTTTTTCTCTTGGTCTCTGTTTCCATCTAGCGGTGGAAAGAGAGTAATGCAGTGCCAGGGGACGATGGATGCTCCACCATATGATAGCTACATAGGCCCCGCAAAGATCCCGCAAATGTTCGTTCACTTGCACTACATCAGCCCACGTGAGGTCAGATATGATGTTGTGCTTAATTGTGACAATACAAATAATACATTTAAGTAGACTATATCTAACATCCTCAGAACAGCTCAAAATAATAGCTCCGTTGCAGTCTGCGTATATCTACATTATTATATATTATTATAATATAATATGTATTTACATATAGTTATGATAATACAAGAGGGGCTATCAAAGTATAGTTGTGACCTCCAGCGGCTAAAATGGAAAGTTCCACCCCAAAAGCTGACGAATCAACTAGAACAGGGGTGTCAAACTCATTTTGGTTCGAGGGCCACATACAGCCTCTCTGATCTCAGGTGGGCCGGACTAGTAAAATAATGGCAAAATAACTCCAAATCCCTAACTTTGTTTTTCAGTAATATGCTTTATCACTCAGCCTACATTTGCAACCTACATTATCACGGATCACAAGGGATCTCTGTACCCCCCAGGAAATGTCTTAGTAAAGGTTGCTGCTGGCCATGGGAATAGGAGGTGCGGCGCGAAGCGCCGCAGCAAAAATTTTGGGGGTATTTTGCTCAAAGATGCCAATGTGCACTAATGAAATAAACAACTGTTTATTTGAATACACAAATACAACAGGCACTGACCTTACAGTTGTCCAATTTTGTTTATTATATGTACAGGTACACATTTTGTGCAAACATGCAGACTGTACAAAATACAATTAAATAAAAGTGCAACTTCTACTGTTTTGATTTATTTTTAAATACAGAGGTTATTGGTTGTTTTGGAATTTGTTTTTCCCAATTTAAAACATAAAAATAAAGCAGCATTGAAAATTAGGAAATAAATCTTGTAGGCCTACACTAGCATGCTCCTGCTCGTTTTGCGCACACAGAGCCACAGACACACCGCGCTTGCTAGTACATTAATTGTTCAGCACTAAAAATAAAAATAGTTTTATTTTTATTAAAAAGTAATAAAATAAATGTACTAAAAATAAAAATGTTTTTTTTTTTTGGTTTTTACTTTGCCATAAAGCACTGGAGGAAACATTAATAGCGGTGAAGCAGGATTGCCATTTACCACGTTGCTAAAATGTGCTTTTTTAATTTAGGCTGCCCCCTAGCGGCAGGAGTGAGCATTTCGGTTATTTCTTTAAAAATTCATAACTCCTCACAGGAATGGGCTAGAGACTTACTTTTTTTTTTGACATACTCAGAAATTTATGCTCTACAGGTCGCGGGCCTGATCAAATCATCTCGCGGGCCGGATCCGGCCCGCGGGCCGTATGTTTGACACCCCTGAACTAGAAGAAGCATTGGCTTCTGGCTAAATGCTGCAATTGCTTATTGAGCATTATTCTCATGCATAAATTGAGAAAAAGATGTTGCAAAAGTTGCTGGACAGCACTAAATACCCCACAGGCCTACACAGCCTACTGGTCAGACAAAAATGTCTCTTCGACAGAAATTACAAATAAAATATAATAATAATAATAATAATAATAATAATAATAATAATAATAATAATAATAATAATAATAATAATAATAATAATAATAATAATAATAATAATAATAATATTAAGTTAAATTTTAAATTTGAATCAACATTGAATTTTCATTATTTGCTACTGTTAAAAAAAAAAGAATTCCCTCCGAAGATGAATAAAGTATTCTACCTGTCTGCTGTAAGCACCACCGGCTGCTAGGGGCCGCTGTTCAGAAACGGCTAACCGGTTTTCAGTCAGCCTCGGCTCATCATCTCGTTCTTCCGGTGCCCCCATAGCCCCGCTCCCTCTCCCGATGCTAGCACCGTCGGGCTTGGCTGTGGGAGCGTAATGGCGGTGCACCGGGGACCCTCCACGAAATGGCTCTTCACCCGGGAGCAGCTGGAGAACACGCCGTCGAGACGCTGCGGCATCGAGGCTGACCGCGAGCTCTCCTACCGCCAACAGGCCGCCAACTTAATCCAAGACATAGGCCAGAGACTCAACGTGTATCCTTTCCTGAGCGGCCTTAGCTCGCGAGCCTAGCTATTGTGTTGTCTATTGTTAGCTTTGTGTGGAATAAAATCAGCGATACATTATTACCAGTGTTGCTTATACGTGTTGATTAAACGTAACGCTGTGTTATGACTTGTCTATTACGTCGCTGGACGTGTTGACGCTCAAGCTGTGTTTCTTCGCCAGGTTTTTAACTTAACAGAGAAATGCACGTTTTGCTAGCTCGATGCTAACGTCCCATGGTTTCGATAGATTCCCCACTGAAACTGTTAAAGTGAATGTGTGTTTCTTTGTCATTGTATTACTGTGTCATTCACGTGTTACGCCTTAACTGTTCGCCCAGATCCCAACTCATTATTAACACCGCTATAGTATATATGCACCGATTTTATATGATCCACTCCTTCGGTAAATTCCATAGAAATGTGAGTAGCCTTACCCACTGCACTTTTGGCCTATAGCATAATTACTGGTGGTGCTCTCTACTATGAGAAGTGACTGAGTTCTTTTCGCCTTTCTCCACACAGATCATTTCCCAGACTACGCTGTTTCTGGCAGCTAAAGTTGAGGAGCAGCCCAGGAAGCTGGAGCATGTCATTAAAGTAGCCCATGCCTGCGTAAACCCACAAGAGCCCGCCGTAGACACTAAGAGCAACGTGAGTAAGCAGACTGAAAAAGTCCAAATTCATCGGCAGCGTAGTCATAACACATACTCTGTTGACGATAAATCCCGTGTGACTTTTCATGAATTATGAGGACAGCGAGGTCAGTTTTTTGCTTGAGTCATCTAACCTTGATTTTTACAGTATCTGTTTTTTTCCATGTGCCCTCTGTGAGGCGTTGGAGAGGAAATTAATATTCAAGCAAGGACTCAAAGAATAGTTTGCTATTTGGGTCATTGTTTGTCCTTCACAGCAAGGATTATGTATTTGTCTTGTGTGGGGATCAATATAAAATCAGTTAGGATTTTTTAGACGAGTTCTACAAAGAGAAATGAAAAGTCTTGCCATGGTGTTGGGACAAGCCGTTTTCAAACTTGATGTGAAATATTATTATTTTTTTTTTTTTAGGCATTCCTGCAGCAGGCACAAGAGCTTGTAGCACTGGAAACAATAGTGCTGCAAACGCTGGGTGAGTTCTGTTACAGCTTCCTAACCGCACACACTGCATTAAGCCTTTTCTCTGGTGTCCAATTGCTAAACTGGCTTTAAGAAACAGTATTCCCATGGAAGGGTTAAATGCAATGAACAGAATGACACGTGTGCATATTGACACTGGACGTATGCACTTGAAGTTTTTTCTTTTAGTTCCCTTTTTTCACTTTTATAAAACCACAATATGAAAGCGTAGTTCTGCTTTTGCTGACGTCATGTGTGTGTGTGTGTGTTGTTGCTTTCTCAACTGCAGGTTTTGAAATAACAGTTGATCATCCACACACAGATGTTGTGAGGTGTTCCCAGCTAGTGCGAGGTAAAATCTCTCGTAAGGACTGTGTTCACTATTGAAAATCATTTATTCACTCTTTCAGTCAAGAACAGTGCTCAACTCGACTCTAAAATCAACTCTCTTCTTTCTTTTTTACAGCAAGCAAGGATTTGGCACAGACTTCCTATTTCATGGCTACCAACAGGTTATTATCCTGTTCCCATTATTGCACTGTAATGGCACACTATAGCTTCCTGTCCTGCAGGGCCCCCCCTCCCTGTGTCCAACGCCCAGTTAGCACCTGGATCCCGGGAACCCCCTCCCACCGCGGGGGGAAGTACCGGCCCAGGCTGCTGTGTGCGGTGTATTGTACAACGGGCTCTGTGTTGGCACATAGGGGGTTGAATGCACAAAGGTGGAGTGTAGTGGTGCTGTCTACCTCTCAAGGTTGTTTGGTACGGAGAGTGCATATGTCTAAAACAAGCGCAAAACGGTAGCCTGAATATAGATTGCCACTAAAGATTCTTAAACTTATAGAGTGCTTTGGTAAGTATAGCTTACGGTTTACTTTTTGAACTTTGTCATTTTACTTTGCACATTTTTTTCACCACCCCCCCCCCCCAAAAAAGAGCTAACAATGAAACGCCAAACTATACTGCAAACTGCTCGCTCATTTGATGTGGTACTGTAGGTTTTATAAATATGAACAGCTCAGAAATAAGAAGTAGCTGTGGACTAGAGTAACTTGGGGTTATTGGTAGTTATACTTTAATTAGCTTTATATGGTTGCTTTTGTGTTATATTTCAGTAAAGGACATTTATTTTACTTGTTTTACAGAGTTGTGTATGTGAGCCTCGGAGTAGATGGCAGCTGATGCACAAAGACTCAGGTTGCGTTCCGAATCGCATACTTTCTACTATATAGTATGTAGAAAAAAGATTTAGGATGTCCCGATTCTTGTGGCCAGATTTAGGATGGTTAGAAGTACCCGGATGTCCTACTTCATGCTGCCAAGATTGTTAGTGTTGAAAAGTGCATCCTATTTGGGCGATTCTGACCCACAATCCAGTGCGCACGTGAAGTGACGTCACATCGACGAAGCCTCCATATGAAAACAAACGGGGATGCGACGGATATAAAAGCAAGAGGCAAGATCAAGGTGCAATGTTATGATGAAATAAGAGAGTAAAGTATGTCCCAATAGTATGCCTACTGCATCCTAACTAGATTCTTTTTATCATCGGATGTAGTATGTAGAATAGAAAAAAGAAAGAGTATGCGATTCGGAACGCAACCATAGATTGAATTGAATGTAATAATTTGTCTTGATTCTAATGAGCTATGTGACATTACACTAGTACACCTTGTGAGAGCAGATACATGTTTAGCAAAGAAAGCTGGAGGAAGGGATTAATGGTAGAACAGGTATTTGCTTTGCGTCGCAGGCACTTTGAATATAACACTCTTGAAGAGATTCTAAAATAATTTGAGCAATGTCACACCACTTAATACTTTATATTTATATTTGGGTGTATGTAAATGTGGTGTTTAAGCCACATCAGTTATGAGATGAGCTATGTAGCCATTTTAGCATCATATATCACAGTCAGACTGATATAGGATGTGGATAAATGTACCTATGATAAAACATTTTTATGCATGTCAAATTATTATACGTGCAACAGTGATATAATATTTGTTTAGGTAGGTGTGAAGTCACATGGTGATGTTGGACTAATGTTACATGGTGCAGTAGTAAATTACGGACTTTTGAGGCCAGACGTGTTTTTAGTCCGTGTTAAAACTATTTCAGTGTGGTTTCCTAGCAGTGAATCTGAGATGCTTGAGAAATACAGGCTCTTGTTTTTTTTTGTGAAGGCCAGTTTGCAGTGTGGTTTGGGTTTCAGGGTGCACAGAAAAATTAACCGTAGATCAACTTAAAGCCTAATTGTTTGTCTTGGCTACCAACACCAGTGTTTCTCAGTCTTAAAATTCCCCCATGTTTGATGTCAACTTTAATTGATGGAGTAAGTTTGTCGTCATCACTCGCTTAAAGGTGCAGTGTGTAATATGACATCATCAAGAAAGTTCTACAAAGTTCTAGAACGCAACACTCCCTGGGTAACCCCAACCCTTTCGAATAATAACAGAAGCTACAGTGGCCTTCAAGGACAAGAACAATTCTAAATTTTAAACAATGCACCTGATGACATTCCAACTATGACACTTTCAAGATGGCGGCACTAGGCCTTGGTCCAAAATATGCAGAAATATGGACATATATGAGACCCTTTCTAAAGGGGAAAAAAATAATTCAAACCCTTTTTTTCAGCTATTATGCACTAAATTAAATGTACTTATGGATATTATTATTACTTTCTACAAAATCTGCTAGGAAATAAAACCCCAAATTCTACACACTGCAGGTTTAACACTAATAAGTAGCGTGTACATTTGATTAAACCTGCAGTGTGTAGAATTTTGGGTTTTATTTCCTAGCTGATTTTGTAGAAAGTAATTATAATTTCCATAAGTACGTTTAATTTAGTGCATAATAGCTGAATTTTTTTTTAGAATTATTATTTTTTCCCTTAGAAAGGGTCTCATATATGTCCATATTTCTGCATATTTTGGACCAAGGCCTTGTCACCGCCATCTTGAAAGTGTCATAGTTGGAATGTCATCAGGTGCATTGTTTAAAATGTAGAATTGTTCTTGTCCTTGAAGGCCACTGTAGCTTCTGTTATTATTCTAAAGGGTTGGGGTTACCCAGGGAGCGTTGCATTCTAGAACTTTGTAGAACTTTCTTGATGATGTCATATTACACACTGCACCTTTAAATCTTCATTTTTAGGGGAGTGATTGAGAAACACTGTATTTAACGTCTTTAAAATGACCCATTTTACATTAAAATCAATGCAATAATAGGCCTAAAATATGGGTTCAATATATCTATATTGAACTTAATATTTATATATTATTACATTATATATAGGTATACACACATGCCAATCACACATTTAGGAACACAACCTAACAAAGTGTTTAAGCTGTTCCAGTTGTGTAAGGTAAGGCGGTGTGTATGTGATTATAATATGTATTTTAATCAATAAAGCATACAGATGCAAAAAAAAAAAAAAAGTATTTTATTGTTGCTGCTATTGATTTGATTGAATGGTAATGTCGCCTTGTTGATCTGTATCTTCCATGTGTGTAGTAGAAAAGACCCTTTCAGCTAACAGTCGCACACTACTCTTTTGTTTGTTGTCTCCGCCTGCAGCTTGCACCTCACCACCTTCTGTCTGCAGTACAGGCCCACAGTGGTGGCTTGTGTGTGTATCCACCTAGCCTGCAAGTGGTCCAACTGGGAGATCCCTGTGTCTACAGACCGCAAGCACTGGTGGGAGTACGTGGACCGCACCGTTACATTACAGCTGCTAGACGGTAAGAAATACATCGCTGCTTCATCCTCCTCTTGGACTTAAAGGCCTACTTCACCGGTTTGAATATGAAGGTGTATTGAATTCTGAGATCCTATGTAGTATAAATGTGCAAAAAAAAAAAAAATCGGTTCATCCTAGCCTGAGAAAAGGCAGAAAGAGTGTTTTTTTAACCGTATATTTCTCTTTCTCGTGACATCACAGAAAGAGAAATATAGGGTTAAAAAAAACGTACTTTGTAAATATTACTGTGATGTCACAGTAAAAGACATCACAGTAATATTTACAAAGTACGGTTTTTTTTAACCCTTAATGCCTTTAAGCATAAACCTGATTTGCATTCACAATTTAGTGACACACAAAAGGTTGGCATTAAGTTATGAGATGGAATTCCCAACTGAACAATTAATCAGGTTGGGTGCACAATCACATAACAAAATGTAGGTGATTGTAACAAACTGTGAATCATGGCCTTCCTACTTGTTCACTCTTTGTGGACTAATATAACTTGTTAGATTATCTGATTTCACATTTTAGCACAGAATGTATGTAACAAATATGGTTTAACTATCCAGGTAGGCAGACAAACAGCCGGCCCTGGTGCTACTATATCTAGCCAGTAGTATCACAGTTATGTGTTAAAATGAGCCTGTGATCACCAGCCATATTGTCTTCTGGTTTCAGAGCTCACACATGAGTTCCTTCAGATCCTGGAGAAGACGCCCAGCAGGCTGAAGAGGATACGAAACTGGAGGGTACGTCCTGAAAACATGTCAGCCATCTTTATGAGAGCAGAACAGGACCATGTAGGTGGACTAGTAGGGGTTAGGACCAACAGTCAGTGTCTCATGGTTTGCATTGTGTCTTTTTGTTGCAGGCCATTCAAGCAGCCAAGAAGCCCAAGGCGGACGGCTCATCGGGGGACAGTACGTACCAGGGGACGTCCTTAGACGGCCTTCCCGGGGTCTCCAACTCCTTCTTCCCTTCCACCTCTGGTTCAGACTCTTCAGACATGCCCTCCCTCAGCAGCCTGTCTGCCCCCTTCTCCTACCAGCCCATGAGCGACCAGTCCAAATCCTGTGGCTACGACGACTTCCCCGAGCCCCACCCTTCAGACTTCACGCTGGTCAAACACGAACTCAAAGCGGCCGGCGGCTCTGGTAGTAAACAACACCAGCAGCAGTTGGGGACGAACGCTGCGGCTTTTGCACGGCCGCAGAAAGTCTTGACTCTAGAAAAGTACAGAGAGAAACACGCGGCGGACCAGGCCGTGCCTAACGGTGTGAAGGAGGAGCCGGGCGCCGACGTGTACCCGCCGCCCGCCCTCTCCACGCACCACCACAAGAAACGCTCCCAGCAGCAGGCAGGGCAGTCGGGGGAGGGCAGGAGGGAGAAGTCCAGCTCTAAGAAGGCCCGTCTGCCTCCCTCCTTCACAGAGAACGGCTCGGCCTCCAGCGAGGAGCTCAAGATGAGAATCAAAGTCTCGTCGGAGCGCGACGGGAAAGACAAGCACAAAGAGCACCACCGTCACTCCAAACACGGCCACTCACACGCCTATTCCCTCAGTGGGAACGGCAAAGGGACACTAGACAACCCCTCCCTGTCTATACGGGCGCCGGGCATCGACGGGGGCTCCTCCGGATCCTCCCGGAAGAGGCCTCACTCTGACAACCACCACCACCACTCGTCCAAGAGGAGCTCCAAAGGCCTGAGCTCAGCCCACTACGCAGCAGAGAACGCCCAGAGGATGATGGAGCATCACGGCCACGACGGAACCAACGGCGTGCTGAACGCCAACGGACAACACACTGACTACAAAGACACTTTTGACATGCTGGACTCTTTACTAAGTGCCCAAGGAATGAACTTGTAACCCTCGGAGAGTCCCCAGTGTTGTCTAGAAATAAGGTATTACCATGTTCAATAGAATTGAAAAAAAAAATAGATTTTATTTGTCTTAAGTTATGAATCCTTCACTGCCCTCAGTCGTGCCCACACACTGATCATTGATGATTCTCGTTGAGCTGTCAAAAAAAATGTAAAATGATATGCATAGAGCTGTGTACTACTAGCTTGCAACAAACGTAAAAAAAAACAACCATGAAGTTCTTAAGAATGTGGCTGAAAAGAAACTGGGATTTTAAAAGTTCTTTTAAAAAGCGAGCTGACATTATGATTTTAACGTGCATGTTTCCAGTCACACAAGGGAAGACATAGCTAGTGTTTCACAGCCATCGTGACAGTTTACAGACTGATTTTTTTCTTTTTTTGTTTTAGACATTTTTGTTCCACTACAAATCTCAGGTCTTGAACTTTTTTGATATGAGAATGAATCTTCCTCCGTTTGGGTTTGTTACCTGTATCCGTGGAGATGTTATCACCTTTGTCCGTTTGCTGATGAAGAGGGGATAAACTTAAGCATCTGTCCTAGGGGGGGGAAAAACTAAAATGGTCTGCTTATTTCTTCAGAGTGCATCAAAAGTTCCCAACAAAAAAAAAAAACAATACAAATGTGAGGCCAACTCCATTCGCTGTCTATTCGCTGTCTATTGGGACTTCCAAGGCCGCACCTGAACTTAATGTGCAGACTCATCATAGAGCTACCAACAAAGTTTACGTTACATCTGCTGTGAAAGTGCATTCAAGATATATCGGCTAAAAATCGCTAAAAAAAAGGAAGAAAATAAAAGGCCTTGTGATTGTACCTTATCAATCGCTATTCAGTATGATAAATGTTATTAACTTATCAGAAAAGTACAAATCTCTCAAATAAGGTTGTGTATATAGGACTGTAGTTCAGATTTCAAACTGTTTGGTTTATTGCATCAGTCCCAAACCTTCCTCCATGTTGAGTGTATACTGAGATCTAAAGCAGCCTGTATTGATGAACATATCCTCGATTTGTGTATTGGAAGCCCAAATAAAGGTGTAAAAGTGATTGTTTTTTCTCTATACATATCACAGTTTCAATCAGTTTTGAATTAATTATGGTGGTTACTATCCCCACAGCTTTTAGGAGTTTGATTTTAGGACATTCTCATGTTCCATTTCATTTAAATTCTTCACATGATGGGCTGCTTGTAACAATCGATTCATTATCAACTCATGTTCTTTATTTTCTATAGTAATCCTCTATATGGTTTTTCAAAGTTCACAGATCCCATTGCTGATATCTTCAAAAATCCAAGACTTAAAGGAATACTTCACCCATACGGAACAGGCGTTATATCATTATAAAATCACTATTATAATATAATGAATGAGGTTTTTCTTCCCTCAGTCTTCCCTTGGCCCAGCTGTCCTGTTAATCCTAGCCCTTACTGTGATGTCACAGTAAGGAAAATGTAGGGTTAGACAGTGAGACCATAAAACACTCTTTCTGCCTTTTCTCAGGCTAAGATGAACCAATTTCAATTTGTTTTGCACATTTATTCTAAATAGGATCTCAGAATTCAATACACCTTCATATTCCCATCGGTGAAGTAGGTCTTTAACCCTTTAACTCCCGCACCAAGAAAAAAGCAATGAAAAAATTATTTTTTGGCATTTTGTTTCCCCTTGGGTAAATAATAAACACAATCAGATATTTTTTTTTGCTTGGACCCCATAGTTTTTTAAATATTGACCTCTACCAAACGGTTGAGATGGCGATTCATGGTTAAAGTACCAAAATTCCTAAAAATACCAAAAACAGGAGAAAAGTAAAATATAACGCCAAGGTATAATGAAATAAACAACAAAATATGTTTTGTGGGCATTGGATCAAGTTTTTTTCTTGTAGTATGCCACAAAAAATTGCTGTTTTTTATTTCAACAGACGAAAATGTTGAATCGAGCAAGAAAACTTTGCATTTCCAACTTTCATCGTGACCTCATCTGTGTTGAGGTGTAACAGCCCAATATACTCAACTTGAATTCACTTTCGATTGTATGCTAGCTGTCTTGTCGTCAAAATACTGCAGTATAGCGACTGTCATAGTGCCACCGCTACTCCGATTCTCCAGGCAGTCTCATGTTCCATTGCCCGCTCACTTGCAAACCAGGCCCAGAGGTTCTTGAATTCCTGACTTATTCTAATACTTAAAAAAAACATTACATAACACAGGAAAACATTGCATCAATGACTTATGTCTTACCAACATTAGTCATTTGGTTGAAATCGGATTATGTTTGATAGTTATGATTTCCACATATTTAGTTACGATTTCCACATATTAATTTAAGATATTTACCAAATTCAATCGTAAAACATCCTGTTTGTTATATTCTTGGACAGGATATCAAGGCGTAGTCATGGTGGGGAGGGGTTGCAGTTCAGTGGGCTGAGGATCTCATCTCTGCTGTTTGCAGATTATGTGGTAATGATGGCATCATCGGTCTTTGACCTTCAGCTCTCACTGGATCGGTTCGCAGCTGAGTGTGAAGCGGTTGGCATGAGGATCAGCACCTCTAAATCTGAGGCCATGGTGCTCAGTAGGAACCTGATGGATCAACTCCAGATATGGAATGAGTCCTTACCCCATAGTGAAGGAGTTCAAGTAGCCTACTTTTGGGTCTTGTTTGCGAGTGAGGGAACAATGAGAGTGAGATGGCCAGAGAATCGGAGCAGCAGGGGCGGTTTTGCACTCGCTTTACCGCAACATTGTGACGAAAAGAGAGCTGAGTCAGAAGGCAAAGCTCTTGATCTACCGATCGATCTTCATTCCTACTCTCACCTATGGTCATAAAGGCTGGGTAATGACCGAAAGAACGAGATACGAGTGCCCAAAATGGGTTTCTTCAGGAGTGTGGCTGGTTGCTCCCTTAGAGATAGGGGGAAAAGCTCAGTCACCCTGAGAGATTTGGAGTAGAGATGCTGCTCCTTTTGCAAAGAAAGTACTAGTTGAGATGGTTGGGGCATCTGGTAAGGATGCCCCCTGGGCGCCTCCCTAGGGAGATGTTCCAGGCACGACCAAGACCCAGGACTAGATTGCGAGATTACATCTCTAAGCTTGCCTCTGAACACCTCAGGATCCCCCAGTTAGAACTGGTTAATGTGGCTAAGGAAAGGGAAATTTGAGGTCCGATGGAGCCGTTGGCCCACCGACCCAACCCTGGATAAGTGGATGGGCAACGTATAAATGGCTGAATTTTGAAAAAATCTCAGAAAGTGACAAAAACGACGTAAATAAGAAATTATTTTAGCATATTTATGATGAAATAGCATTACATGTTTCATATTTACAGCAATGAATGATCAGAAGTATTGATTTGTATTGCACATATTAAATTATAATGTCATTAGATGCACTTTGCTACATTAACCATAAAGTGCTAAATCAACCGTTTGGTTGAGGTAGTCTTTTTTGTGGTATCAATTTACATAATTCTGTTCATTAGGGCGTTGGACAATATGACTTGTTGAAAAAATATACTTACCTTTAAAAATTTCACCCAAAAACTGTCAACATGTTTGGAGTGAGTTTCCTGTTTACGATTTTCAGGTTTTAGGGGACCAAAGCGGCATACCATTTAAAGACACAGTGACATCTAGTGGGTTCTTTTAGGATAACATACGTTAGCCGAATGGTAGAGATGGCCCAATCAGGTTTGGTTAAATTGAGCACCCCCCTCAATAAAATATAGTGACTCAAAATGTGCTCTACCAAAGGGTTGAAAACATGCAATTTGAGAAGCTGCAACCATAAATGATTGATATTTCAGCTTTAAAGTGGCTTGAAAATAATGATCAGAATTGTAATTGTAAAAAAGAAAATTGACTTATTGACTTCAGTGTTTTAAAATAACAAAAAGCAAGATTTCAATCCTAAAATCTTTTAACTGGCCTTTTTTCCCCACTCTGAAGAAAGCTTGGAAGTGGACCTTGACGTAACATTTTTCCTTGGTCAAACTGTTGGATTGATATTTTCATCAATTCAATTCATCTATCCTATGATTGCACTGATTTTCCATATATGGTGATGTGACACCTTTCCCTAAGGTCCTCTCTTCCCTGTCAAATCTCGTCTCCTAAAACCTAGTTTTTTTTAATCGACAGTATGTTCAACACTCAAGTTTAAAAACCGCAGTACTCCTCCAGTTTGCAAAAATAAAAATCTTAAGCCTCTAATTTTGGCCTGGGAAGCATATATAGCACGCGAACAAAATGAAAGGAAATGCCAAATCATACAGATGGTTTAATCCCAGCCTCGTAACATTGGATTTATTCCCCCATTGAATGTAAGCTCCCTGCTGCATTTGAAGATAAAACAAGTCGTTTTTTCTAAACAGCCGCTAAAGGAAAATTCTCATCAAAACAGACAGCGGGGAAAATGACCATTGTGCACTCTTGTCTGCTTACATGAGGTAGACTGATTCATTGATAATGTGACAGGCTACTTACTGAACAAACCTGATTGAATTACATGACCACAACATGGGCTTTCAGTACAGGGTATGTTAAAAAAAAAACAGCCATACTCAGGCCCTATAGAGGTCTGACATGATTAGTAGTGTGGTTGCTGTGCTGCTGAATAAGTAATGTTAAATGGCATTATTGGAAATGCACAGTGGAGTATAGCTCACAAGCAGAATGGTTAAGTGTGATTTTAGCATTTTTGCGTTGAGGAATTGTAGACATTTCTTTTTATTAATCGCTGCCCTGAAATACCTGGAGGCCATTCCTTTTCTTTTGTTTCTTGGTCCTCATAGGGTGTTAAGGTCTAGCTTTGGACCTTACTCTCTCACTATGTCTCTCTCTCTCTCTCACACACACACACACACACACACACACACACACACACACACACACACACACACACACACACACACACACACACACACACACACACACACACACACACACACACACACACACACACACACACACACACACACACACACACTCTACACAGCGCTGATGGTTCAATTGTGGGTGGAACATAAATCCAGTTCCTGATCATTAACCCGGCACCCTTTGGAGCAGACGCAGCGTTTTCACCAAGTATTACCTTCTAATTTTAGCGTGGCAAGACAATAGGGGAAATTCAGCAGGGGGGGGCGTCAGTGAAAACTCAACCATCTGGACATTCTCGCACACGCGTTGTAAAAGGGAGGGTGATGATTTATTTTCGGCCAAAAACCTCTCGAGCTGAATAAGAGGACGCCTACTCCTCGGAGAATCCGCAGAGGAGGAGAGATGAGAGCGTCTTTTTTGGGCAACAAATCCCAGAATTAAGAGGCCATCTGAACAGAAAAAACACCGTCCAAGCTCTAATTACAACTGACAAGACAAGAGTGGGTATGAATATATATATATAGAGCACCATTGTTATCATTATTATTGTCTCCGCAGCTAAGGCGACTAATTAAAAGTTCATGGATGGTTAAGTCACACTTCCAACTAGGCTACTGTAAGACATCTTCTAAATTCTGATGCCATCCATCTGCCTGACGAATGGCCCGAAGGAACCGACAGCAGCACATAAATCTACTTTGATTGGCACAAGAGTGATATCAGCATTGGCAGCCATTTTTTCTCTATACCTACAGAATTTAAGGTTTTGATGCACCGCAAAAGATTGATCTTCTTCATGCCATGATGATGCCCCATGGTCCACGGCTGCCCTACAGTCTTCTGGCCACTAGATGGCACTGTTACCTTTGGCCTCTACACCCAGTAGGGAGGCTAAGCTCAGGCAGCAACACAAACATCCAGCCTCATTCTGCCTGTTTTTTAGTTGGGTTTTTTTTTTCTTTCAAAAAGCAAACAAGACGCAGTGTTGAATAACCTTGAGAGAGCTATTAGGACGCAGCTCTTCATGCCATGAATCCAAGGTGCCTCTCAGTGCACTCTGTGATCCTCACTCACAGCAACCATCACACACACACACACACACAACCACACACACACACACACACACACACACACACACACACACGTGTCAGCTCGCACCGCAGCAAAGACCTTGGACTTGATCCATCTAATTAACAGATTCTGATAACTGTCGGACGGTCGGAGGCTCAGAGGCATTCCAGGAAATGTCACAGCACTTGGTAATTTCGGGAAATTTTTAAAAAAAGCAAATTTTTTTTTTTTTCATTTTTGCAGATGGAGCATACGGTGCACTTGTACCCATTCGAGGCCTTAATGCAAATGATGCCAGGGAAATTGTGCAGGAAAGTGGCATAATTAGAAGCCATTGAAAGTCCATTGTAATTCCTGTCTGAGAGGTCTCTCTTGAAAAATCAGGAGCTGTTGGAAACCCCTCTAAGTACCTGAGATAGAGCCGGAGGGGGAGAAATTGCCATTATGCCATGGCAGCGCAATTATATCCAATGATTGGCAGGAGCATGAATTAGCCTCAGTCTTCATGGTGTGGTTTACTTTGGTTTTTTTCTTCTTCCAAACCAGTGCTGAGGTATCCCTTTTTCTCTCACATAGTGAAGTGAAACTGCTAGCACTTGCTTGAACCAGCTGTTCCCACTGAAAAACAAGACATTATTTCACTGTTTTTCCTCTGTAATTATTCCCTTTACTGCCCCGCTTTTTATTTCTCCGCCCGATGCAAACGCATTCTCTGGTGACATCAACACCAGAGATTCATGTTTGTGGTGGGAACCGCAGAGCACCAGCTGTCCTTTAAAAAGAGACAGCTAACGGAGAGAGAAAAATACCCACTGCACAGTTGATGTGAAATGTCTTCCTCCCTACTCGTCCCCCTCGTCCCCCCCCCCCCCCCGCCCCCCCGATCATCAATAATTCACCGGCTTCGACATTTGAACTAATTATGATGCACCAATGGCCTATTTGAGCAGGGTCCTGTCACATGAAAGCTGCAAGGTCCTTCCTGTCAGCCGTGGAGCCAGCAGCAGAATGAAACGACAGCACTGGTATAGGCTGCAGCCATTAAAATGAATGGAGAGCACCTCTAACGATCATACACCTGACACACACACATACACACACACACACACACACACACACACACACACACACACACACACACACACAGGGACTACTGCCTCAAACACACATATTTTACCATGGTCCTTTGCAGCTTTGCACACAAGAAAAATAACTATGAATTTCTGCCTTACACACACCCACACTCATACACACTTTTACAGACATGCATAAACATGATGTGCTACAGTTGCTCACATGCACATTAATAAACGCACACACACACACACACACACACACACACACACGCTTTCACGTGCCCGCCACCTGTGTGGGTTGTTTGGCCTCCTCATCCAGACCTCTCTGGTTTTAATTAGCCTGCTGCTGAAGTGTTTTCCTTTTTTATATTCTCTGAAGGGCAATGATAACGGCTACAGCCGAGATGGAGGCTCTCTGCTGGTTTGTTTCATTAGGGAGACCATAATGACCCTGCAATCACAACACCAAGAAAATACCTACCCAAATAATTATTTTCCTCCTAATGGCTCACTTACTCTGCTATGGCTTGTGTTATCAGACGCTCAACAACTGAAATGATTTATAATAATAATAATGATGATAATATAAGTCTATATTCAAATATTTGGGGTGTACACATGGCTGTACACCAAATAGGAAGCTACCGCCAGGGTATGGCTATCTTAGCTTAGCATAAAGACTGGAAGCAGGTAGCCTAGCTATGTTGAAAGAAAAATCTGCCTTCCAACACCTTTAAACCTGCAGTGTGTAGAATGTATGGTTTTATTTCCTAGCAGATTTTGTAGAAAGTAATTATAATATCCATAAGTACGTTTAATTTAGTGCATAATAGCTGATTTTTTTTTTTTTTAATTATTATTTTTTCCCTTAGAAAGGGTCTCATATATGTCCATATTTCTGCATATGTTGGACCTAGGCCTAGTGCCGCCATCTTGAAAGTGTCATAGTTGGAATGTCATCAGGTGCATTGTTTAAAATTTAGAATTGTTCTTGTCCTTGAAGGCCACTGTAGCTTCTGTTATTATTCGAAAGGGTTGGGGTTACCCAGGGAGCGTTGCATTCTAGAACTTTGTAGAACTTTCTTGATGATGTCATATTACACACTGCACCTTTAAAGTTCTAAATGCCCATGTGCATTGAGAAAAAGCTCTATGTAGCACTATAGCAGCTTTCAGTGCGTAGTTTAGGTTTGACGGCCCAGGACTGTATTGGTTTTGGTTTAGTCTCATTGCTCTTATCAACATCATTTACAGCAGCAAAGCAGGAAGCTGGTTTCAGCAAAAAATAAATCAAGCTCTCCTAAATCCACAGTAAGCTACCTGCTCAGTGACAAAAGGGCACAAAAACAAATTTGCGACTAGCTGGTGTGGAGCATTTAGCAGCTAAAGAGCCTGATATTTCCCTTAGGGGTTGGTTGGAAACAGAAAAAAAGAGGCAGAGCTGGCCTTTAGATTTGGCATCTGCTAGTAAAGTTATGAAGTCGGAAGAAAGAAAAGGGGAAGTTTTAGAGTCTGCAGTGACCTCCCGGAAACAAAGTATTGATTGATTCTTTGTTTGCTTGTGCAGCTTGGAAATAGCCCCACAGAAGACTAAAAGGGTTGTACTTTACCCACAAATAAAAAGAAGTACACTTTGTCTATCCGAAAGTATTGATATCTAAGCATTGTCAAGTATATTGTCTTGTTCAATGCAGCGACTGCCAGGTAAAATAACTCTCTACCATCAAGCTGTCAGAAGTGTTTCTAGGACGTCCTGATACTTCACAACTCAGAATCAGCAGCCATTTTGTTCATCAGTTTTCCGTGGGAGATATGTCTCGGTGTCATCGTCGAAGAAAAAAAAAAAAAAAAAAAAACGTTGCGGATTACGCCGGCCCGAGTGGGAGTATTGAGGAGGAGGATGAGTTGGCTATTGAGGAGAAGCTGAATTGGAAAAAGGTAGGAGTCGAGGTCCTTCCAAAAAGCTGGATTTGGATCGACAGAGCATGGAGAATCTGGTTACGTGGTGTGTGTGTGTTTGCAAGTGGAAAGGGTGAAGCAACGGGGGACGCTGCCAAGGGTTTTATTGATATTTTAAGGTGAAGGAGGCAGCGCGGATGAAAATAGCTACTCTGGCCTCAGCTCTGAGAGATGATAATGGCATCTTTCTTCCACAACTACCGCAGTCTCATGTGATATATTACACATGATGAAAAGCACTGTATGTTTGCGGTACCTGCTGTGCCAGGCTAGCACAGCAGGTGGGATGAATAAGATAAAGCGGCAACCGTCACAGTAATACAAAAAGGGTTTGTATTTGTGTCTGTATTTGAACATGTTTTCTTCTTTCTTCAATGTCAACCATTACAGCACTGACATTGAGATAATGACTTTTTTCTGCCGAAGCATCTTAAATCTTCTATGAGACAGTCCTCAACACAGCATAGGTGTCTGTCTGTGTGAGGCAGCGATTCATGCTTTTGTGGACGTAACAAAGCTAATCCTCTGTGTGTGTGTGTGTGTGTGTCTGAGAGAAAAAACATCCAGGGGAGATGCACCTGCTGCTGGCTAATTCCTCCGGTGTGTGTTCACGCACCCTTCTTATTATCATCATCTCGGGCTTTTTCCTTTCTTTGAATCGGAATCTCAATAATTTGACAAGAGGCTCAGTCGCTCATTCCAGCACATGTTACCGTGCATCTGGCACTATGGTTCTACATAAAGATGCGTTTTGTTTACAGGTTGTGTCATCTCTCCCCCCCCCCCACCCCCCACCCCCCCACCGGACATGATTATAATTTGATCTAAATTGAACTTATCTACTAAGAAACCATCAAACGTAATGCTCCATTGAATGTAGAGGAATGTACTTCAGTCAAATAGGGATACACCGATCAAATAAGAGACAAGGATGTTTTTCTAAATTCGTTTGAGAGACTGAAGGGTGGGAATGCCGTAAAGGAGGAAACCAGTGTGTGTGTGTGTGACTAAAGAGCACTAGTAATAAAAGAAAAGGCATTAGTGAACCTGATTTTTCCGGTTTCACTAACAAAATGTACTTAAAATGTGTCATTTCCATCGCTTTACCACAAATGCCCTCAAGAGTATCCTCATTTGAACAATTCGTTGCGTCCTGCTGATTTCTTCGACCCATAACCCATGACCAGAAATAGATGCTGTAATTAGGCGATTCTGCAAGACCAGAGCAGCACCCTTAAAACTCATATATTAACACGTTATATCTTTGTTTTGTGTGCTCAAAACATGTTCACTGTGGATACTTTATCCCCAACTACATCTTGTAATGTTAAGCACGTCCAAATTATGTTTTACTTTGACATGTATCGTAAGATGCAACTGATTTTTCCGATGTCTAGGTGGAACATAACACGAACCATTCAGCTGAGGCTTCCTGATATGAATCTAGGACATCGTGTGTTTAAAACTACCGTAAATCAAGTTGAATTATCCAATGGCGTGGACTTATATAAGAACTGGCACAGTGTTGACTAAGTTTTTTTTTCGCACTGCTATGATTAGCACTGATGCTTCTCGTATGTGTTAAAAAAAAGGCCTCGCTTCTTCAGGTATATATCTGAACACTTCTCTTTTCATCAGGGCTGGCAGACCAGCTCACCATCACATAATTAAACAAGATTTATATTATCACATAGAAAAATTCTGTGTGGGATGATGGAGAATGATGCTGTGGCCAACTCCCCCCTCCCTTACCACCAGCCCACTCGCACCGCAATTGAGAAACTGGCATAACTAAATATAAAATATAAAAAAGCGTGGTGTGGGCGTGAAGATGAGTGTCCAACCGACTCAAAACAGCCAATTGTGCGAGCACTCGTCAATACATTTCAAAGGACACAGTGACACAGGTATAATTGTGTTTGCATCAGTGTGAAGTCACATTTGCATAAATGATGAAAGATTGATGAAAGATTGGTTGCATTTTTGCCTGGCTGCACCATTTCATTCACTTGTATTTTTAGCACATCAAAGTCAAATCCTTTTCCAAACATATTTGAGGATAACCTTCATCATTTCTTGAGAATCATGTGCCTCTAAAATATCAAAAATAAAAAGGTGACAAATGGCAAATTCTTTGTCATAGTAATTGCTCTTCAGTTTATGGCCAGGGATACTGTATGGGGGAGGGAAGGTCTCACAATAGCTTACATCACAGCTTTAAACAGCCTTGGCTAATGAATGGCAATATAAGATGCAATGTAAAATAAGATTGTGAATAGTTGTATTTGCTGCCTAGAGAAGGTGTTTCCTGATTTGATTGGACTATCTTTGTAACTCAAAAAACTTCCGCCAACAACTCTCAAATACTCTTAACACCAAATTAATTGTTGCTGAGTCCAAAGCCAATCTGTCCACTGAGGACCACTCATACGTGCCTGAATGCCCTGATGAAAACATAACCCTTCAAAGTGGAAATAAAAGCTAACTTTGCTATTGAACTCCAGTGAAATAAACTATTAAAATGCAGCTGTAGCTCTTTTTTTTCTGTTTAACAATGCACAATGATTCGCAAAAAATGTGAAAGAAGACGGTGTGGAGGAATGCAAGTGAATAGGGCTGAGGCTCACTATCTCGCATCCATAAAGCATTACACGCACTCTTAAAATGGAACGTTGAGAAGAGAACCAATAGTTATCAGGAGTGTGGAGACTTTTAAGAGTTTGACATGCCAGCAAATTCACAAACAAAATACTAGGCACTAAAGACAAGACTTTTGCTTTGAATGTTTTTTGCCAGCTGGAAAAATAACCCACCACATAGAGGAGAGTCTGCTGATATTTTTCCCCGCACCGGCTGAGTGAGTATTGCCCTGATTTACATCTCGCAGCGTGTCCTCAAAATGCTTCTGCACGATCTTATTGACTGTGCAGTTGAGTGTGGATAAGTCCGATATGTTATTCCAGTTCTAGACCTGCAACGGGGGGACATTTTGGCAGATCCCTAGCCCCCCCCCCCTCAGCCCTTTCACTGATGTGTGACAAGATATCCGCCGCTGTTCGGTCGCTCATCTTGCGTGGTCAAGGCATTATAGGGTGTTGTACGGATATATAGAAGGCTGATGGAAGACAGTTGCAATCGCCCTCTTCTCATTAGATGCACATAGGGCTGTCTGTGCTCATTAGGCCGGCCCGGTAGCGCAGTTGGGGATTTTATTCTCCTGAGGTGACCAAAGGTGCTTACACAGACCTTCCAAGTCTCAGTAATGATGCCCCGGACCTGTCACTCTTGTCACACGACTGACATTGACCTTTTTTCACTGGCTCATGCACCCAGAGAGACATAAAAAAAAAGAAAAGAAAAATCCCCCTAATTTCACAAGATGAGATGAGGCAAGAGAAGTCCCATCTTTTTTTTTTGGCCTCCCCCTCTCCCGATTTTTCTTCTGAAACTTTTTTCCGAGCACGGTCGTCGACTCGCTTTTCACAAGGGAGGTTTAAAAAGAAAAGAGGACCTCCCGCGTCCCGCGTAAAAAAAACGTAATGTCGATTTTAAGTGATTGCGATCCAGGTTTTGACTCCAAGCACAAAAGCCAGACATTGCCATTAAGACCTTTGAAATACAAGGCATGCTGAGCGGGCGACAGAGCGGGGCTGAATGGATGTCTGGAAGCAATCTATGAGAGATGGCTGATCAATAGCCTCAAAATGAAATGGGAGATGAAAAGACGTCTTTTAAGGGGCATGAAAAGGGAACTTGTTGGAGGGCGTTTTGTTCGGCGTTTCCATTTTTAACCTCATTCTTTCACTGATGTCAAGTGCCCCCCGGATCCTTCAGTGGCTGTATGTAACCTTTTAATGTAGGAACTCTGTTTTGTTAACACTGCTAACGTTTAGGGGCCTCCATGGGAGTCAGGTGACTTTTTTTAACCAGATGCTTCATTTTTATAATTTTTTTCCCGCAGATTTATTCGCTGACGCAGCCTTCTGTAGAACATTGTGATGATAGTAAGATAAAAGAAAAAGAAGATGAGATTACATCAGTCCTTAATTGCATTAGGTACAAACGCCTTGTAAAGCGATGCGGTCAGATCCAGCCCTCAAAGGGGCCTTTTCCAAACAAAGCCTGATTGTAATGGGTCACATGAAGAGCCAATTTTGCCCCACACGGGCGCCGCCAACACACAAATGAAAGCCAGCTACAAGCCAAGACATACATTAATCCTAGCCAGATTGGGGACTGTATGAATTATGCTAAGAACCTTATCTGTTATTTCCCCTGATCTCCTGCTGGGTGAATTGATTGCGTTCTTGGGTCTTAATCCGCAGCATGCCATTGCATCTCATGAGACAACCGGGGAGCCATCTTGAATAAATAGATTTTGGACTTTGACAAAAGCCACCTCCAGCTGAGCGACGAGAAAGCCTCCTTTCTACCACTGCACATCCCCTACCACGCCGCAATGACGCGCGAAAATAGCCCGCCGCCGTTTAACAAGGAATCGCTGATGTATTGATGTGCTGTTACTCGACTCAGCTGCGGTTTCTGTTAGGAATATCATTTTGTGTGTGTGCGTGACACTCATCTGGATGGATCAGCCCATTTTGGAATAACTCCCTTCAACTGCTTCTGCGCTCCCCTAAAATCATCTCAACCAGAGAGGGTGTTTTAATAGGATTAATTAGTTTGCTTATGAGTGATGGTCCTCCACCAATTACCTGGGCCATAATACCTCTCTCCTCCATTCCACTCTGCCAGCCTTCTGCGGGGCTGCAGCCGGATATGATTAATCGTCTCATCACCATCCCGGGAGATAATACCACAATAAAGACAAAAGCCTCTCATCAGCTGTGGCGGTTTAAAGCCAAGAGTCGCTTCCTAAATTGCCGACTCCGGAGTTCAATTAGAGCGATGTGGATGCTAGACCTTTTCTTCAAACACAAGCGTTCACCATGTTGTAAGACAACAGCGCAGAGGTCTTACTAGAGGTCCACTCCTTTTTCCTATAATGAGGTTCTGCGGTTCACAGTTCAGTCCACTGACAAGATATCACAGGTGCTTTGACAGAGACAGAGATGCTGGTGTTTCTGTGTGTTTTTTCCCCCTTCCTGAAGCAGAGCAGCGGGGTGCGGCCTCCCTCGTGTCTGTTTCCTTTGCCTTGCCGAAGGGCAGGGAGGGTCACAGACACAGAGGGATCACAGTGGAGAGTGTGGCAGCCCAGGAATCAAACCACAGCAGGACTCAGCCACGGATTGGAGAGCCGGCGGCTGCTTTATTGGCCCTGCTCCATCACACCTGTCACACAAGATTGGGTTTGTAGAAGCGCTTCCTTCAGCTGAAAAGTCCAAAGTAGATTATAGGGGCAGGCAAAGTTGAAATGGAATAACCAATGGAATGGCGCCAAACGCAACGCCTTGCTGTCTGAATGCAAATCATATGATTGGATTATGAATGATTTGTACAGTTTACGGTCAGGTTTTGCCTGGTTTGAACAGGGCTTTTTCAAACATTTTCATGTCACAGACCCCTGAAAAGACAAATTATATTTCACCAGATCCTACGGGGACATAAAACTAGAAGTGAAACGATAGTCCTTCTCATACATAATGCAATGTATAATTAGAGAAATTCCTATGGAATTGAGTTACAGCGATATTAATCTATTTCTCAATTTTCTGTGGACCCCCAAGAGCCACGTGAAGGGCCCCTGGAGGGTCCTCTGACCCACTTTGAGAAACACCGTTGCAACTCTGATGTTAGTGTGTCGAGGAAATGTACTTCGAAAAGTCCTGTTGTTCTTTTATTATGTCTGTGATAAGATCAAACGCCAAATCTCTGCTTTTTTTATATGCCTAAGCGGTCCAAAATTCTTTAATTAAAATAAAAAGGCTCAATAATTTCCAAGGCAGGGAAAACATGCTAGAAGATTAGCTCTCTAACAGTAGTGCTGCCTGAGTTTACACCACGTCGCTCCAGATTTGCCAAACCGTCTTTTTATATTGCGGAAGCTAAAGACGCACCAGCTGTATAGTAGTTTCAGTGTGTTCGTGGACACACTAGAGCTCTTAAGAATAGGATCTATCAAGGTACACACACACAGAACTTTTTAATAAAATCTAATTATTGTTTGTTTTGGTGTTTTCATAGGAATTGTTTCCAATAAAAAAGTTAAAACTATAGCTAAATTATCCAAACATTTTAGTGGCATTCATTTCTTGTCAGTTAAAGGAATACTTCACCCATACGGAACCAGCGTTCTATCATTATAAAATCACTATTATAATATAATGAATGAGGTTTTTCTTCCCTCAGTCTTCCCTCAGTCTTCCCTTGGCCCAGCTGTCCTGTTAATCCTAACCCTTACTGTGATGTCACAAGAAGGAAACTGTAGGGTTAGACAGTGAGACCATAAAACACTCTTTTTGCCTTTTCTCAGGCTAGGATGATCCGATTTCATTTTTTTTTGCACATTTATACTACCTGGGATCTCCGAGTTCAATACACCTTCATATTCCAACCGGTGAAGTAGGCCTTTAAGAGCTGTTTATGCACTGTGCATCGTTTGAATTCATTCTACTTGGATTTTCTCCAGATGGCTCTATTTTTCTTTTCAGTATCTTTTCTGGTTGTCTTTGTCATTGTCACTATACTGTGATTTTTTTGTCATTATTTCCGCCACATATTTGCCCGGCTAAATTTGGCCCATGCGACGTTCGGAGTGTACCTCAGTGTTGCTATGTAACCTGTTGAAACGTCTAAGGTGCCACCGAGGCAAAAGGATGCTGATTGCTCTTGATCGAAATAAAGTGAATTGGGTATTTTTATTTTTTTCTGTAATACTGGCTTTAACAGTAAAAGTAGGAGGAGGAGATGGAGAGCAAACACGCAAAGCCTTCCCTCGGTTTGTTTGACTCCATCTTTATTACTGTCATCACCCGTTGATAGGTTGTCCAGCGCAAACAGTGTCACGCGACGTGCAGCGCTTGCTCTTTACCCAGCAGACCCTGTGGGAAGAACGGGAGACGTCTTCATTCGGACGCTGTCTCAATATACACACACCCCTCTTCCTCTCTCTTCCTATACACACACACACACTTCACCTCTGCCAAACACACACTCTTATGTTTGGGGAACGCACGGACACACACTCTCAGCTACACTTTTGCACACAGTCCCTCCATCCTGCATACACAAAAACACACAACCACACACACACACACACACACACCTTTTGGGGGTAATAAAAAAGCAGATCAGAGTCATTGGCTGCTGACAGGGACTGACAGTGAAAGCTGCTGTTGTTGGAAGGCTGCCGGGGAGATGTTCATTACTCACAAAGCTTGTCGGTTTGGACAGGAGAGGAACAACGGTCTTATTAAGTGGAGACCTGGAGCAGCCGTAGGGGAAACACACACACACACACACACACACACACACACACACACACACACACACAATCACCCACCCACGCGCGCACCCCACACTGGCCCTCCGAGCAAAAGTTTCAAGCGAGTGCCTGGGAGAAGTTAGGGGTTGCTGCCAGAAACAGTTTTGAAAAAGTTTCCGGGGACTGGTGGATTTTATTTTTATTTTTTTTGCTGAGCTCGGGAGTTTGACGCCCAGCTGACAGGCGGACAAAATGGTGACATGACGACAGACATCTCTAGCCCAGGTAAAAAAAAAAGAAAAAAAAAATGAAAAGTCTGCTGTGGAGGAATGTGAGGCCCTTCCTTTCTCACAGGTGCCTTGCGCTGCTGCTTGTGGAATTGATTTGGAGTGTCTGATGTGTCTGTCTGGCTCATTGTATAACTCTGGCAAAGAGGAAGGGATTCAATATTCCCCGACATCGCTGAACCTGAAGCCTTGTTTCCATAGTAACGCCGCTCTCTAAACATAGCCCTCCTGACTTTGGTTCACATCATCACGGCTGAAGAGGAGGAATAGATGCGTGGACAGTGGGCAATAATGTTCAAGACTGGAGGTGATGAAACCATTCGCTTGTGTGTCAGAGCTAGCAAGCAAAGTCTTTGGCTTGTATTTACAGTCCACAGCGCGCTAGAAAGAACACAAGAGGACAAACATGAAACAAGTTGAATATAGGGCTTTTATTTTCACACGGGGGGAGGCGGGGGGGGGGGGGGAGCATTCATCCATCTTGCGAATAAAAAAGAAAAGCAAGATTCACAAGGAGGCACTTGTTGAGGGGCGCCAACGAGGACACCTTTTTTTTTTTTTTTAATCACAAAGCCTCTCCAATTCATCTCCTCGCCTGCTACTTTTCACCAACTTTGCAAAAATATCCTAAAAATAGCGGCATCTCTCTAAACAACCTGCTCCATTTTCAGCCGCGGGGGCGAAAAAAAATTGGGGCCGCCATAAATCAAAAAAACGCCGCACTCGTGACGGTTCGGGGACGAGGGGGGGGAGCGGGGGGGGTTGGATGAATTTGCATTTGATGCAGTCCTCACTGTTTTTAAAAAAAGTAAACAGGACACCACTGATATCAGCGCAAATTAAAAAGGGAGAAGAAAAGTGTAAGGGTTTTCAAAAAAGGAAAGACATCTTTTTATCCTAAACTGTGAGGTTGAATAGCGTTTTCTGATACTTCAATGTGATTTTTTTCAATTCAGGAACCATGATGCATCTTCAGTCTGTGCTGTTTAGAAGTCAAGCCAGGACAGATTGGACTATTTCATTTAGGAAGCCCCTTACTCAGTTCCCTTACATTAGCCTTCCTTAACCCTCCCTAAAACTAAACTAAACCTTACTACAGTATTTCATTTCTTGAAGAAGAACCTGCTTATGTCAGAGGCGACCTTGGAGGCTGCAACACTCTTCTTCATCAGGCTGCGCTCTTTGGCTTGCTGAGCCGTCCTCTGTGGAGGAAAAATGAACAGAAAATGGAAAATGTTGTACGAGTTAAAATGTGTCACTCTACGAATTCGGCAAGAAGTGAGATGAATATATTTGAGCATCTCTAGATGAAAGTGTGGCAGTAAAGGACGCAAGGATCCCCTTATCAGGACACATGTGAAGCGTTCTCGTTCCAAACTGACTTCCCACTCTGTTCGTAAAAAAGGGCTTTTGCGGCGGGAAAATAAAAGCACATTTTTGGGGTTTCACAATGAAAACAATGCGCTCTGACATCAGTGCTGTTTCTTTGGGAAAAAAAATTGTCTGTGAGTGATTATGAAATATTGACTTGGGGGGCGGGGGGGGGGGGGGCTCAAGAGGGAAAATGTTCCCGTGACAGATATACACACGCCTTCCATAAAACAAATGCTATACATCATATGTGTCATGCCCAGCACTCCGTGTGATGTTATTACAGGCAATATAGAGCGTGTGTGAGGGATGGGATGACTTTTGATCAATGTGTTTGACCATGTATCACATTATACTGCCAGTGCATGTGATACTCAACTTGAGTGATGGGGGGGGGGGCTTTCTTTTTATACGGGTGAGGGGGGATAAGGAAGAGGTCCATCCTTCGTGCACTTTTTTAAATGTCGGACAAATTGCTTTTGCCCCTTAAGCCCTGTGTGGATGTAGTGGTGCGGGCGGTTATGGGCGCAGCGGTGCGGAGAGAGTGTGTGTGTTCGGTATGTGTGTGTGTATGTTGGTGTGTGTGTGTGTGAACGTACGGCTTTGTGGCAGACGGTGCACAGTGTCTGCAGGTTGTCCAGAGAGCACTGTCCCCCTCCGCTGTAAACCGGACGGATGTGGTCCACCTGCCAGAAATCCCCCTCCACCGGAGCGCGGATCATTTCATTCAGCTGAAAGAACACACACACACACACACACACACACACACACACACACACACACACACACACACACACACACACACACACACACACACACACACACACACACACACACACACACACACACACACACACACACACACACACACACACACCAAAAACACACACACACACACACACACACACACACACACACCAAAAACACACACACACACACACACACACACACACACACACACACACACACACACACACACACACACACACACACACACACACACACACACACACACACACACCCACACACACACACAAAGAGTTAGTGTTGCGGCATGCCGGCTACCCTCGGGTGTGTTTTTTTCCTTATACCGCTCTTAATGACTGGAAACAAGCTATGATTGCGCTGCCCTCCCCAAACTCATCCATCTATGCTAGAGTTGAT
>NC_137228.1:3937403-3942403 GCF_949987685.1 Ammodytes marinus | reverse complement strand
AACTGCAGCATTAAGGGCTATTATCAATAGCTTCTGTTGCCAAATAAATGTTCTTCATGTATGTATTCTTCACATCTTTTTTTCTATTTTATTCAGCTAGCACGGTGGCGGCGTTGGATTTCTAGCGCTTTGTACACCACACTTTAAAAGAGACTTTACCTTGACCGAGGCGAGACACTTTAATCTGTGCGCCAACATTCACCGTTGTAGCTCCGTTCTTTCAACGCTATGCACAACAGAACTAAACATACAGTATGTCTCTCTCCAATGTAATCGCTAGTTGCACCAATGACATACTGTGTAGTGTGCCTATACAGGATGGCTGTGTAGCTGCAGAGTGTTTTCAAGCATGTGCCCTGCCTGTCCTTTTGGCACAGGACAGGGAGTTTTGGGCCCTTGCCATGTTGTCCCAGCAGGGCGCTAGAGCCACGTTGGAGGGGACAGATGGACTAAATTCTCTTTCCCGGTGGTTTACGATTCAGAAAGACAGGGAGAGGAACAAAGAGCCAGAGACACAGAGCACTACACAGAGAGAGAGAGAGAGAGAGAGAGAGAGAGAGAGAGAGAGAGAGAGAGAGAGAGAGAGAGAGATACTTAATCACTGAAATGGAGAAGAAAAAAATATATATAACGAAACCTTGCTGCTTCAAAAGTTGAGAAGAGAGAAAAAAAAATGGCAAGCATCAAGGGAGAACTGGTTTGCCAGCAACAGCTAGGGGATGAAAGAGAGACAGGAATAGACTTGTAACTGGTGTGCCCAAACTGAATATGGTGAAAAGAGCAGGGTAGTTTGGGGCCGCAGAATTAACCCAGAAAGAATACATGGTTGGTTTTTGCTAGCAACTGTGAATGTTGGATGCGTTATCCAGAAAAATGCAATTGAATCAAAAGGAAATCCAAAACATATGAAAGGATTTATTTTGTTTTGCAAGATTTAAAAAGTAATTATAATAAGCACTTGTATTTAGCTTCAAAATCATTTAAATTCATATATGCACAAAGCAGCAGAGGTTACTCTTTCCGGAAACTCAAATTTCAAACCCCTGGAAATGTTTTTCCTCAGTGTGAAAGCAGAAGTGTAATGTAAAATATTTCAAACTAAAAGAAACTTTGGATATAGTCTAAATATGTTAATTAATTTAATCTAAAAGTGTGAAGAAAAATAGTTTTTAATTAAAAATAATAACTACAATCTTGCTACATTAAAATGTCACTTTCTTTTGTCATTACCATGCTCAGCATCTTGCTTTTATTTTTATGCTAATGCCATGCTAGCTATTAGCTTGTTCGATAGACAGCAATGTTACCTTTTGTTAAACACTTTTTAGAGAAAACTATAGTCTTAAACCGTACAACTTGATAGCCTTTGATGAACATGTCATCAAACAATTGTTCATGTGGTTGGCAATTCTATCATTTCAGAGATACTTTTGTAATTCCTGAAGAACCAATCCTGGGTGTCACCTTGAAGAGACAGTGTGCGACCACAGGCCTTTTGTATGTAACCCAGGTGTCTGTGTACATGTGAGAGGAGGAAGTGTGTGTGTGTTTCCATAGCGATATTCCCTCTTGTGTGTGGGGGAGGGAGGTGGGGGGGTTGGGGTGGGGGTGAGCTGGCCGTTGCATCCCAGCCAGTAGATTGTATTATGGTCTATATTTACTGTACTAACACACTCAGCGGGGCCTTTTGTACCTCTCCTGCAAGGCAAATACAGATCTCCAAGGAGACAGCAAAGGGAAGAAAAAAAAAAAAAAAAAAAGGAAAACTACAGCAAAACCTTAGAGCGATGACACAAACCACCTTCATGTAGAGACCTCATGTTTGATTGGTGGATCAGTTAGACCAAAATACTGTTTGTGATAATGTCTCGAAGATAAATATATATATATTATATAGACCATATTATATTATATATATATAAGACCTGAGGACAGCTTGACCTCTCCTGCTCTGAAAATCAGCCCACACACACTGTATCTGTTCCTTTCACTTACTGTACCTCTCTGAAGCAGGTGGTGACAGTGAGGAGACCGGATTCCTCTTGGTGAAGAAGTTGTCTTTGGTGACCAGCCTGACGCTGCCTCCATTTTGTTGGGCCTTGCTTATGGAGGCCTGGGCAACGTCGACTTTTTCGAGGTATCTGCAGGGGGAAAAAAAATATGCAAATGTTAATGGACGATATGTGTAGGCCTATGTGTTATGTAACCAGAGAGAAAGTCTGATGAAGATGTAGAGATGGGAGGGAGTTAGCCGCAAAGCAAGATAGATTCACAAACTCTCTCTGGAGAACATTAGCAGCGGGTAAGATGGGAGAATTTGATGTTGCTTGAGCATGTCTGTAATCTTAAACCGGGGACTGTGGTAATCCTGGGACTCACCCACGTACTATGTAACGCACACCAACGCCCACACAACATTTTAAAAACTGCCTCAGTGCAAAATGCCAAATGCGCGTTCAGATTTTCCTTCTTGGCACCAAGCTGCTCTGAAAATGCACACACACAAAAAAAATATTTCCAATTGTGTTTGTGCTTATATTTCTGTTTGTCCTCCTTCCTCCCTGCTGAATCCTATTACCGTTCTCTGCCGCAGCAATCTAATTTCCCCACGGGGAATCGTCAATCATCTAATCTAATCCATCTACGACGCTGTTTTTTTATTATTGCCCCCCCCCAGTAACATGGACGCTAGGGGTGTGCGAGTCGGAAAGAATTGCACCAAACCCTACACGCTACAATCTGGCCCGGGATTAAAATGACCCCGGGATGTCGGAGCTGACAACGAAGAAATACAAGAGTGGAGGAGCAGGGATGGGAGGGGTGGGGGGGAGGGGGGGGGAGAGAATCACTGACTTGTGTGGTGTGGTTGTTGGAAGGAAATTGCTGTGGTCTCTTGATAGAAAAGTGACCAATCACAAATCGACCTCGGCTTTCAATTGTGCAACACTGTAATGGTCTCTTATCCCTTTCAATTATCCCTTTCCTTTTCTTTAAAAAGGGAGGTCAGGGGTCTAAAATAGCTACTTAACACCGGTCCTGCCTCCCGTAATAGAGGATTAATTACTTACTCTTTGTTTTTTGTGACCAATTTCTTTTTGTGGCGAATACTTTTATTTTGAAATGTCTGTGGGGTTCAGCATGTGTTAATCAAAGACATCACTTGTATTGATACATGCAAAGATGGATGTAGAGACAGGAAGCTTCCATTGGTTGGTGGTATGGCTGTTTTAAAAGACTGTCAACACAGGCGACCAAGCCGCTCGCTAACGGTCATGTAGGTCGATAATTAACGTGGTGTTTTATGAACATTTGTCGTCCCTGTCAATTCATTGAACTCGGGGCTTTGATTGAGCTTTATTGCCGGCCGACAAACGGCGGCGCTGCCAACCCGCTGAAATAAAATCAATAGCTGGAGCCGCTCCAAGACCTATAAGACATGCAGGAAATGCATTAAACACTGTGTAACTGCACGCTTAAAGACAGGTAAAAAAAAGACTGCGTGTGGCTTCACATCCTCCAGAAAAGGTTGTCGATGCCACTTGTACCCAGATGCATTGGAAGAAAATTCCAGCCTAAATATATATAGGCCAACTATATACGTACATGATGTAGTTGATATTCACCAGCTACATACTCTAAGTAAATGGATTTGGTCATTTATTTCTACTTGATGCCAGTCAAGACTGTTCCTGACTGCACTGTTTTCCTGATTCCTAAAGTAATACTAACCTCAATGTAACACCCTGCTGTTTAAACAGAACAGGAAAGGTGTTACTCCTTCTTTGGGCCTGCAGGGCTACACAAGGGACGACATTTTGAAATGCATTTACACCACCTCCATCTGGACAGAATACGTTCTTCGGGAGGGAGAGAAGTGGGAGGAGGGTGGCGTTGGCGTTTGGAGGGGGGGGGTGGGGGGGGTAAAAGAAAGATGGATGACAGGAAGGCAGAAAGTGGACGAGGGAGAGACATCAAAGAGGAGAAGTTTTCTGTGGGGGGGGGGGGAGATGGTGGGTGGGGGAAGAAGAAGGTAAGTCTCGATCAAAAGCATGCCGGCTTCCTTTTTCGCTTCAAACGGTCCCCGGCACAGGGCCTGCTGGATGAAACGAGATACCTTACTCTAAACTGGAGTCCAACTGCGCTTCCCCTGGCAGAGTGTAGAGGTGTTTGCATGTTTGTTTTATGCAGCGAGGGGCTTGGACAGTCATTCTGTAAACTAAACATGACTGCAGCATCCCCTTTCCTCGTGCAATACCGGATCTGCATTTTCTAGTCGTCGCTATGCAAGTGCGTCCCTATATTTGTTTATATCATGCAACAGCAGTATATGCCTTTCCACTGTGCAATAAAAAAAAATTGAAACAAAGCAAAGTGTGAAGAAGGACAACCCGTGGTTCAACAGGGGGGGATGGGGGGGGGGGGGGTTATGTACCGGGCTATTTTCTTGGCAGGGACACAGCAACTTCTCGCAGTCTCCGCTGGTTGCTTGGTAACTGCTTGGCTGCTGGCTTCATATTTACTGTACAGAATGCCTGACAGTGGTGCCTATACGCCCATCTAACTCGCAGCAACGAAAAGCTATTTATTAATTTTATTTTTACAAAACTATGCCTTTAAAAGACAAACCTATCCTATAGTTTTCACAGCTATCTTGAATTTTAAAAAGGTGTGATGGAAGCGGCAGCAGCTCTCACACAGACACAGCGGTCGACACAGGTTTTCTTGGATTATCCCGACATGGTGTTGCTGTTGGTGGCCGTTTGAAGCACAGCTGTTCGGTGCACTGCCTGCAGGCTTGTGCTATACCTGCAGAGAAGCAGACCCCGCGCACCTGTGTGAAATCCAGCTAACGAGCTAACGTTGCTACGCCATCCACCACCGGCATACAGTAATATAGATACAAAGGTCGGTGTACCATGAGGACTAATAAACATGCCTGTGTTAAGAAAGCAGTTATATTTTCAAATTTGATTTGGTGAGTAACTATAAAAGCTTCTTCA